>NC_054546.1:10375561-10438061 GCF_017654505.1 Polyodon spathula | reverse complement strand
ACAAGGAGATGTTGATGTACCTGCCATTCAGGTGCAAATCATATCATCACCGCTGCCTAGATCAGGGCTTTTAACTCTAACACTGTGGTGAATAAAAAAAAAAAACATATTTAGCTCTTTTTGTTTGTTTTACAAGAGCATGAAGAGAAAACAGAGTTAATGAGATAGCAATCAACCTGGGATTACACAGAGAACAGCAAATACACATTCCACTCACACCTTGCAATAGGTTGCTTCAGGAAGCAGCCGCATAGCCTGTGTTCTCTTTTGATAAAAAGGTGTAGGAGAAGGATTCATCTAAAGATATTTTACCAGGGGAAAGCAGCTTAAATGTACCTTCTCATTAAAGGCTGTTTTGGTGGCAACATAAGATTACCTCAGTGCATCTCTTAATAGATACAAGTCCATCTGTGATTCCTATTTTTAAAGGGTTGACATCATTCTAAATGAACACTAGAGGTGTCCTCTTCTCCAAGCCAGTTAAAACACATTGGGCCGGAATTTCAAAAAACAGTGTTATTGTATCGATCTTGTGGTATAGAAACGAGAGCTTTAGCAGCAAGTGATTTTCAAACGAAATGTGTTAATTAAATCAATCTGTTAATGCTTTGAAATTAAGACGATGAGGTTGTTAATGAACAGGTCACGTATATCACTTCCAGTTTCAACGACTAAATAATGGGAACCCGTTAATTAAAATGCATGTTAACGAGATCAAGACAAATGAATGGAAGCAGAATTCACTGTTATGGAAACTGCTGGAGTACAGGGAGGTGGCTCTCCTACCAGCGAGCAGCAGCCAAATGGGAAAAAAAAACAAATAATAAAAAAAAATATCTATTTTGTGTATAATTTGTAAACATCATTTAAAATTGGCATTTTGTCATGCAGAATGTACATTTATTTAGGTAACATCACATATGCTGATTTACGAGTGGGTAAAAATCGGACAGCACTGATCAAAAAATAAAACACAAGAAATTAAACTCCACTAGTCTTTTACCCCCACTCGTGGGGATATTTTGCCACAGCTTACTATATACAACCCTTTTAATGTGCATTTTGCAATTTGTTTGGTTAAAAAGAAGAACAAAAATATTGTAAGCCATCTATGTATAGCCTTGGTAGGAATTTATTTGACCTGTACTTTTGTATTTTTTTTTTAGTATGTACGATTAGGCGATAAAATAAATAGGTTTGAAGTGCCATTTGTGTTTGTAGCTATAGTTATATTATACATGTATTCCATGTATGTAACACTTCATTATGAATGTATTAAGCTTTTAAAATTACGATAGAATACCCTATCCAATACACAGTTTGTTTAGAATTAATTGTTTGGTGAATTCCTCTAATCCTGCATTTTCTCACCTGCGTGACAAATAAACTCAACATGACAAACTCTTATAATATTATAAGAACATTGTATATGCATTAAACATGTGACGAGGAAAGTGTACATTGTACATAAAGTGTGGGGGAGTCTGACAACATTACACATACATTTATGCAAAATCCATGTCAATGATCTCAATCACATTCCTAGTGTATCTTTGGTTATTGTGTGGACTAGACACAAGTGTTAAAAGCCAAAGATGCATTGCAAATCCACAATCACCTAAGGAAACTTTATCGTAATATTCCGTTTTCTATACCAAGATTTCAGTTGTATAATTCAAATAAAACCTACAGTAGAGTCAGCTGTCATAAAATGTACATATGCAGAATTCAAATAGGCTACAGTTGCATTGATAATTTCTTGGTAGAAACATTACACTGGGTGCAAATAGCGGTATATCATTTTAGCAATACAACAAACGTTCCATAAGGTTACAAATGGTTAAAACAAGTGAATAAATCTCATTCATAACCACAAGTATAGAAAAGGCTAAAATATTTAATAACTACAAATATTAAATTATCTAGGTAGTCTGTAAAAAATTAACTCTGGTCTTGTACACTCTCTCTTTATATTGTCAGCAGGTCTGTTAAATTTATATTTCAAGGCGTGTTATATACTCTTTCAATAATTAAAACTCCTGATAAATTATGACAATTAACACAGATTTCCTTTTAAATTCCCTCACAAACAAAAGAAATAGTCGCCAGAAGCATTGCTCGTTAAGATATTATTATTTTGTAAATCAACATAATTTCGGAAGTCACATTAGGATGATTATTTAATAACGATAAAGGTGTAACAACTGCTTGAAAATGCCAAAAACAATGCTTCACACTGATTTGTTGATTAACACTGGAGTTATCATTTATGACCTTTTGGACAATATGCCATTGGTTGAATAACCACGTATCTAGCCACGATATTTCACTTTAATCTTGCCTAAGCATGAATCAGTTATACAACATCTACAAAGTCATGCTGATGAGTAAAGTGCATAAGTAATACAGTACAGTTTCTAGTCTGTGCTAGTAACAATAGTTTTATTATAGAAGCAGTGTTAAAGTCATGCTACAGCCTTTCATGAAAGAGTAAACCAGCCCTAAAGTCCTGCACGTAATATGACACAGCTAACACAAGTGACAGAGCAATCAAATGCTTTGCTTCAGTGGGATACTTCATAGACCATACTGGGCTTTTAATAGGGCACTGACTACAGTCCAATTGTATATTAACTGAAACATAAAAATATAAATAATAGGCAATTGCCTAATACTAAGCATCCTATGACAACATCATATCTCAGATATAAAAAAGAAAACATGCATTGATGGGCTGAATGGCCTCCTCTTATTTATAATTTTTATATGGTCTTATTGTCATGTTTGGCCTGGAATAAAACCTATGATCTATAACATTGAATCAGGCAATAAGGCAAGGCATTAAATCAGGCAAGAATGCTATGCTTTACAAAAAAACCTGGTGTGTCCTGGGTAAAATGGGTAGGTGGCAAGCTGCTATTTTGTCACCTCAAATATGTAATTTTTTTATGTTTGACTGACAAATGTTCGTGTTTACCAAACAGCACCTACTGTCATCTTAACAGTTAATAATTAGGCTTCCTCCTGCCTCCAAACAGAATGCCACAATGACAAAAGCCAGCATTAAGTGTCTTAGCTATACTTGCCACTGGTATAAATAGCTGAAGGGATGATTAATGAGTTGAGTAGAACTAAAGCAGCAATCTGAACAAAGACAAAGACCGCCTGCACAGCTGCCTGCAAATACAAGACAAGCTCTGTCCAGGAAAATAATTGAAGAAAGTGGCAAACAAACAAAAAAAAGAACCTTAACGGACAGCTTGTGAAGACTTTATTTAACCCAGGCATTATGACATTCTCAGCCCTTGATTAACATTTGGACATGCTCAGCTGAAAGGGTCAGACAGGCTTAAAACACACATTTAACAGGGAAAATGCACATTCTTCTGCGACAGTTGGAGAAAAGTGTGAGAAAGGGAAAAAGAATGAAAAGCCCAACAAATAATTTCAACAAGAACCCTCAATTCTCCATTGAGAAGCATGCCAAAATTGACTTGTTTTTAAAGTTATTTTGTAGCCAAACAAAGAGATAGGCAGAAGGGCTTCAATGTCCCAGCAGGAGTTTCTCCCCAGGCTTCTTTAAAGCTGGACTAGGATCATGGGAAGGACCTACTCTTTTTTTTTTTTTAAACAAAGGAAAAATAACAGTAAAATAATGTTCTTTATTTGAATGTCAGTATGTAAAAGAAAAAAAAGTATTGGAGGCCTGGCTTAGGGTCTGCAGTTAGAAAATGTTTCTAATATCTTTGATCACGTACTATAAATATAATAACCAAAAGTTCATAGTATATGTATACTGCTGCATGGTGACAGTAGCCTCAAGACCAAATATAAGATAAAAAAAGGAAATGCACTTACTTTTATCTTCTGAGCTGATTTCCAAATTTAAGTGCCCAGTTCAAAGCCACTGTGCCCTTGGTTCACCATTTCTAAATATTTCAAAGTGCAAATGGTCTGAAACACTTTTTTTTCATTAGATCTGCTTTTTACTTAATCCCCATTTTTCTTACAGCAAGCTTTTTCAAACATCATAGCTGGTCCTTTAAATGCTGCTGACAGGGGGTGATTTGCTCGCATATATTTTTTTCTCCAATTACAGCATGGCAGCCGCTTGCTGCCAAGGAGCTCTGTGCTGTTGACGGTCAACTCTTTGAGTACTATTTCCTGCTTTGCAACACTAGATTTTTCGCCTTTCTTCTGTAGATTCTGCCATTTTTTCTGTCTGTAAATATATATATATATAATTTTTTTATAATATTTTTGCAAGACAGCCGCTGGCAGATTTGAATAGGCAATTTTGAATAACTCACCTGTAATTTCCTATCTCAATATTTACTCAATATATTTAGTATTTATGTATTTATTTATTTTAAATAGTACAAGCAATGATGTCTATTATGTCCACAACAGGGGATACAACAAAATGTATTATTTAGCCTTAACCTTTTTTTTTCATGGTCATTTTGGTAGATAATAAAAATTACACAAATTAACTGGAAGACTGAGTACACCATGAAAACTAGTTCAGTTTGTTATAAATCAATTTAACAATAAAAAACAAGCAAGACTAAAAGCAAGGTATCTATAAAATACAATAGCTGTAAGAATTATTATTATGTATTCATTTATTTATTTTGATGTGCCAACTCATCAATAAACATCCCTAATAAAACTTACAGCAAAATGATACAACTCTACCCACAAATTCAGGATTATATTTGAAATTCGTCATGGTAGATTTATTTATTCATTTTTAAAATCAAATACCTTATTGATTAGAATTTTTTGTATGTCGTTGTACTTAAGAGGCTGACACAGTATCATCCCCATCTGTATCATACTTAAAATGTTACACGAGCTAACAAAACAAGCAGCTAATATTGGTCTACCATTATCTTAAAACTCATGTTGTGTTAAGTTGCCTTTACTGGTTCCAATTTGGAACAGGAATACTTACAAGCTAGCACATCTATGCTGTAAATTTGAACTGTACTTCAGTTAATATTTTGTTTGACTCTTCCCCTGAGGTTTAGAAGTATCTTGTATCTTTTTTAAACAACACTAGTTAAATATGCTGTTAATGTTTAAAATATTTCAATAACATTTTTTTGAACATTTGCAATCCATGTGTTTTAAATAACATTCTACTAAGTGCTGTAAAAGTATCATAGTGAATAAAATAAACTTTAAATGCTGCAGGCTTAGCTAGACGCTCAAGTTATAAATTCTAAAGATTAAAGTAATAACTTCTAGAGAGATGTAGCAAAACCCTATAACAATACATCATTCTACATGTAATGGGCTTTTGGTTTGAAGCAAATTCTTTCATAACTCTCAAGTGTGTTTTCTATACTTGTTTTTACATTTTGCAAAATTCCTTGAGGAAAAATATTTTATCCACAATAAGAGATGGTTGCACCTCAGTACTTTACCATAAAGCAGCAAATAAGTTCATATAGTTACAGAAGAAAACTGTGCACCCACAACTGGGCCAATATTACAATCTCAGAAATTGCAATTGCAACCAAAGTGTTCATTATAGATTCCTATCACATGACCCCATACTTCAAGCCCTTTACTGATGTCATCTGCAATACGCCTATCTGCATACCGGTACCGTTTTTGTGCAAGCCCCCGCCAAGTTACACTTTACACTTCTTGCTGCTTTTAAAACAATAAATACAAATATATATTTTCCAAACAGGTGCAAACCATGGTTACCAACATTCTAATTGAAATGACATTTGGTCACAGCAGAGCTATACCTTGTAAAGACAAAGATCCTACACAAATTAAAAAAAAAAAAAAAAAAAAAGTCTCAAATAAACCATAGAAAACACAACATATAAAAGTGTATTACACAGACTTTTATGGCATAAATTTATGAGTAAAAATAATATGCACAGAACAAAACATTAGATAGTTGAACAGAACTAACTTGCACTTATTCTTCAGCACAGTTTGAGTCACTGGAAGGCAAAGCAGACGGGCCACTTCGTCCTGCCACGTAAATGTCGGTCAGGGGATTGTGCACAATACTCATTAAGTGTTTTCCTCTTGCACCCCATTTTCAAATCAAACTAGTAACTGTCACAGTATACATAGAAAAAGCCTACCTACACCTTAACCCGCTAATTTCAAAAGTAGGCGCTTTAAATGACAAGGGCTTGAGCTGGCAAATGAAAGTGCACAGTCGGTACAAGTCTTGATGATTGACAGTCATTTAAACGAATGAGAGCATTCTGCCACTGCTTCAGTCAACGAGATTGGTCAGAACTGGATGAAATGACAGTGAAAGTGAATCTATACTAACAGATCACTAAGATGATTGACAGCGCCCCCTAGCCATTCAGAGTGGAATAGAGACAGGAGAGACAGTAAGTATAAAAACTAAACAAACAGTAGACGATTTCTAAATTGTTATTTTTGGTACGAAAATAAAAAAAAAAACATAGCGAGTGGTTTTGCCGACAAACATCCTATATACACATATTTCAGTCAAACTCTCATTTTTTGGGAATTCGACTTTTAACAAGCTTTACCGATTAATATCGAAAACGAGCAAGCCTAGTCATACTTTACAAGATGGCATTTATGAAATATGCAGTTTTACACTAAGAAAAAAGCCAGTTAGAAACTTAATGAGACTCTCCTTTATCAAATCTTGTCAAAAGATGTATCTGTCTACAACTCTGTCATAGCAATGTGCATACTAATCTATTGAACCTCTGTGTCTTAGAATGTGAGGGGACCCATCTAATCTTGGGAAGTTACACTGAGATCATGGCAGACAGGAGGGGCATTCTCCACACTAGTGGAGTAATTCAGAAAGAAACAAAGAACCAGACACTTCTCCACCAGTTACACAGATATCTGGAGATGAGGAGAGTGAAAGATAATGGCAGGCATTAGCTGGAATCTCAGGTCTGCTCCACCTAACAGTAGGGTCTACTGTAGAGCAAAGGTGATATTTTCAGGACAGAACACACTGAAAATAAATAACCAGTTTCTCAATATATATCAATGTTAATTTATACACACCTCTAAAGACACTATTTCGATAGACCAATCAGATCGCCAGATGCACACGTGTCAATCAAAAAAGTCAATAGTTTTGTTGCACTGTACACGATATTGCTGGGTCTATTGTCTCAGACTTTAAGATCCTAGGAGAGCAGGAGTATATATATATATATATATATTATATATATATATATATATATATATATATATATATATCCCCTAAAATGCTTCAAATTTATTATTCAAATTACAATTTTTTTCTCTGAATGCGTATGCTGCAGATTTGCTCCCACATTATGTTTAATTTGCCTCAATTTCTTGATTTCATCATAGTTGCTCAAAGCAATCTTTTTGATCAAAGGCACACTCAAGTGATATCATGGGAATGATGCATCCAATATCGATGATACAAGAGCATTAAATCAATATACAGCCCACTGATGTTTGAAACAAAACCAAATACGCTTGCTACATGATAACCTGATGATATGTTTTAGGTAAAATGCAGTCAAAGACAAGCAGCGCATATTATGTCTTTTCAACAAGATAGAGAAAAGCAGACTGAATTTACAAGTAAGGCCTTAAGCCTTCCTTCATGCCAAGTGCAAATACTTCAATTGCAGCTATAAATTCTACAATGTTAAAATGCATGATTTCAAAGAAGAAAGGGTCTTTCTCTCTTCTTAAGATTAATTATATTCCACTTACTGCCATTGAACTGTTACTTGTTTAATTTAATTACTTACAGGAAGCCTCTCAAATATTTGTATTTATCAGTATTTGACCAGGTTACCCAAAATTAAAAGATTTAAATCTACAAAGCTAGGTTCCTACAAAAGGGAAATCTGCCTGATAAATGTGTTGAAATTACTAATGGTATTTTCACAGCTGGACAAATAATACATTGTCTATCCATTTATAACAACATACCAGTAATAAACACTGGAACACAATATAACTGATGGCTGGTGTGCAGCATTTATTAATACACCCAAATATTATGGTTAATATATTTTCTATGACTTGCTACAGACTTATTTTTACATGCACAGAGACCAACTGTAGTTCAGAAAGGTTGATATCTTGCAAGACGAAAGCCAATACAAGAAAACTGTGTCATGTATGTAAACAAATTGAGCCTTATGTTCACAACCACCAAAAGTAAAGAAAAACAGACACACTTCCCAGTAAGATCACAAAAAGTAATAAATCATCATAGCTGATATAAATTGATTCTTATATTAAAAAGTATACATACAGATTTTTTTAAATTTTTATAGTAGCATTTAGCCAGCAATAGATTAAAAGCACAATATGCTAATAGCCTCTGATGGAGGTATCAGGACTGTGTAGGTGACAAATAAAATACATTAGTGCTACATGCTGTGGGAGACTGTACAATACTTGGATCAGAAAGAAAAGTGAGGTCAGGCAGTAACTTTAAAAGTTTTTGTCATTAGAAATGGCTTTGGGAATGGTTATAAACAGCTTGAGAGGCAAGAATAATCCATTACGCCTTATTAAGATATAAAAAGCAAACACCTGCAGAAAATGCCAAAAAAACATAAGAATCATGTCTGGTCAAATCAAAGTTGTGATTAAAACAACTAACGGTCTGTTTTAAACCATCGAGGGATCTAATTAAACTGTAACTCAAACCTCCTACTGGTACATGTCTTGGCCAATGGAACAGCCAAATACTTTCATCTGAGGGTTTAGCCTACCCATCCCAACAAAAAAAAAAAAAAATTGGAGCCAGCCAGTCGAAGCCTGATGAGGGAGCTAGCAGATAGCTATCAAAGTTATCACATCAAACTACACACTGGAACCTAAACAAGCCTCTGTTTTCATTTCCATATGCACCGCTCTGCCTTTTGTTCTGACAGAGATAAGATGTATAAATTATGAGCAGCTGACAAAGTATACTCCAGCGCCAGAGGCAGCTCATCAATCATTTGCTGTGTGCCAGCAGGTAACTGATGTGGCCCCTACAGGCACATCCCCTTTAGGTGAGGGTGATGGAATTAAAACTGCTGTCATGCTCCCAGGGAAACAGATGATCTGTAGTTAACTGTTCCTTTTAAACACATAAAAAAAAAAAAAAAAAAAAAAAAAAACGCTTTATTTTATACTGTGTTTGGCTTTTCTTTCCTGGTGTTTAGCAGATATGCATAACTGAAATGCCACAATATCAATTCAAAACAGCATCAGTGCTGAAGAAGAATTTCCACAAGGTTAGCAGCAGACCACCCAGTGGCAGCTAGGGAGGAGCCCAGACAGGTTTTTTTTTTTTTTTCTCATGCTATCATACCAGACTTCAAAAGACTGCAGACAGTCTGCAGATTTTCTTGTCTCTGGTCAATTTTAACGTGGGGCCTCACCTAGAACACCAAAGGATATTGTTTGTTTCCACGTTTAAATCTTTTTTTTTTTTTTATTACGTTGTACACATTTATTTTTTGTTATTTTCATATTTTTCTTTTGCTATTGGTAGCTGAAAACTTCATGAAAGGCCCTTTGAATAAGAAGCCATCTGTTTTAAAAAAGCCACAGACTTCCTTTTGTTGGCCAGTAACTTCAGGTTTTACAGTACATGCTGTACAGCACTGTATGATATTTTCACTGCAACATGAAACACATTATATAGGTGGCTGTACACACTCTACCTAGCGTTTGCATCTCGCACAACTGAAATATCAGCATACTGAAGGAACTGAGGTAGCTCACATAGATTGATATCTAGGGGGACAGGTAAGACATTGTGTGCTGTGGGATTGATTTAATTTACTTTCCCCAGCCCTCCTCTCATCTCCTGCAAGCTTGATTCAGTTTCTAAACATATCCTGTACCCTCCTCCCCCCCTTTGAACCAATGTTCCCCTGACTTCCAGAGCCTGCTGCATAAAATAGAGTGATCTAAGAGAGTGGGAGTGCTTTACACACGTTTGCAATTCTACTGCAGGGCTGTGAAAGAGGATGAAGCCCCTTTTGGCAACACCACTTCCTTCATATAACTACTAATGTTACTGTGACTATTGGATAGTTCAAATGATGTAGACCTGTTTGTCTTTGGTGGTAATAGACAGATACGATTCACTAACAATACCACTTTATCTATACGTTTGTTTAAATTGTTTGCTTTTAACTATATTATTTTATATTTTATCTGAGGTGACGGGGCACTACAAATTACATCAAAATCACAAAACCTTACTACCGTATTTAATTTAAATAAAATATATAAATTGTCAGAGTCTGATTTAGTTCAGGTTATCAGATTCATTTTTTCACAGCTATGAATAAATATGAACTACATTGCAATCCATTAAATAAGATTACACATTACGTTTTCCCTTTTGAAGCTCCCCTACATACAGAGCATCAAACATTTTACATGCTGCATTAAATAAAACATCTATCAGGGGCTTGCCTGAAGTCATTATGATTACATACCTACTCACAGCAATCAGCAATCATGTACAGGCTTAATTATTTATATTTACACATAAACACAGCACAACATGCACTATAACTACAAGTTTATACTTGAATCGGTATAGGGAAAATATTTTGGTTATTACATAATGTCTAATTTTCAGCTCTCAATATGGACTTTGGATACAAACAATTATAACTCTCCACTACATATCATTTATATGTTTTTCTTTTATGAAACAGGACAGTCACACTGTAATTAACTTGAATTAAAACCATTTCCTTCCTATAACTGCAGACTTGTGTGAATCTCATGGATAGTTAGAACAGCGTAGACCCTTTAGGCTTCGATAATCCACAGACAAGGTTCACTCACAAAATCAAATTTTACCCAATATATGTTTCAAATGTTTTTATCATTACTGCAGTAAGTATGCCTTTTATTTTCTACTTTATTACAGTCAGCACTCACATATCCGACCCTATAAAATTTTGACGCATATCTGATTATTTCATTTTGACCCATTCCAACCCTTGTCCATTTTTCAGGGAACACAAAAAAGAATCAATATCAAAAATCCATATCTGAAAAGTCATGGATAGACTTTCACTTAAATGTACTTTATTGGGTTTGTTGGTACAGTACTATATTTTCAACAGAAAAAGTATTTTAATTCAGAACTATATGATTCCTGGACTACAAAAGCAGTATGTAAAATTCTTTATTAATGACCCAACAACCAAATGAAATAAAAATGTTACCCATGCACAGAACTGCACACAACGTAAAAGGTAATGCAATTTTGCAAGAGGTTAAAACAAACAAAAAAAGAACACAGTTTCCAGAATTAAAACAGTATCCAAAGTCAGAATTCAAAATTGCAGAATATAGTTCTTGATAAGTCCCTAATGTCACAGTTCACTTGCAAATGAAAACGCACAAAAACAACTAAAGATCACAATATCTAAAACTGTTTAATGATTAACTGTTACATATTCATGAGCAGTTAAGATTGGGGCGTGGTTTGGTAGCGGGTAGATTTATTGTCTGTATCTATTAATTAATAGCAACTGCTTCAGACTAATTTGGCATGCAGAGAGAAAAAAATACGTTGGCTGCGACAGATATTACATTAAATTGTAACTTTGAAGAGATGGGCTTTGTATCACAAAACTGGTGACGGAAATCGCGTTTGACGTGTAAGTGCATTAATTTGTTATATATATACAATGAGGATTGATTTTATTCTTAATACATTGGCAGTAAAACGCGACTGTCATGTATCTGGGTAACGGATATCCGAGTGTTGACTGTAGTGTTTTGTTTTATTGTAATAGATTTATATTTAACAGCCTTTCAATAATATGAACATTTGTTTTTATTTTATTTATCTGACCTAAAACTCAAATACAGTATACCCATTGTGTGACTCAAAACACTCCTCCAATTAGGTAAAGCCTTCTCTTGAAGCACACACATTTTCACTTGCATGGTCGGGATGCCCAATTGGTGGGGAATATACAGCAATACATCCCTGCCAAAACACAATTGTGCAAATAAGGAGCAGAGAGCTTGGCACAGCCGTCCCCCCAGCTTGTACCATCACAGCATGTGACATGGACCACTCACCTTGCTACATACTGTGACAGGGACTAGACACCTTGCTACATACTGTGAAAGAGACCAATCACCTTGTTACATACTGTGGTGGTGGCATGTAGTGGGTTCTCAGCAGTGGTAATGAAAAGGCTACTAGGAATTATTTTTGGCTCTTAAAAGTGCCGTTTAATATTTGCTCTTTCAGAAAATGGACTTAGCTCCTTTACACTCCCCAGCAACAACAACGCAAAGACTCCACAACACATACCCGAGCTGCACGCAGGCAACTCCTAAATAGTGACCCCCCCCCCCCGAACACTATTGGCTCACACATACAAGGTACATTTATATACAAACGGAACTGAACACAAACCCTTATTTACAAAAATTTGCAAAGAGATTGGATAATGCTTGTTGGGTTGGTTTTTCTTCTGTACAGTTTCCTAGTAACTGAATACACTGTATTCTGGGAGATGTAGTTGTTAGTGGAGGTTTTAGGGGAGGCAGGGAGGGAGGCAGACAAGCTGTGCAGCAAAATTGCTTATCTGGACCTCTGCCACTAACTACAGTTTTACGAAACTCTGAGAAAGGAAAGACTACTACATGGTTTAAAAACTCTTCTATAGTTGCTCAGGCCAAAATGTAAGTTGACTTTTTTTTTTTTTTTTTTAATGAATACTAGAGACCTCCTCGTGAATCTGCTCCTGGCTCTTGCTAAACTAGCAATTTACAAGACCAGGAAGCGTAAGATAAGCGGGGAAGGTCTCTTTGACTGCGGGGCCATGTTCAGGGCCCTTGTCCGATCAAGGATTAAGTTGGAGCACGCCCACACGGAGTCTGCTGGCAACATGGCATCGTTTGTCGACCAGTGGACTCTAGGGGGCATGCTCTGTACCATCTCCCCTTTGGTTTTGTTAATTTAATTTGCAGACTTTTTTCCACCGGTTTTTGTTTAATTAGTTTGGGTCCGTCTTTTTTTAGCACCCCCAAGGGTGCTAATTTGAATTTTTTTCCAGCTGTCTTTGGACAGCTGGTGTAGTCCCGTCAAATGGGTCTTAAATAGGACTACTACTACTACTACTGTGGCTTTTTGTCTGGTATGCCATCATATAAACTAACATGGGAGTGTACAAGTACATACAGGAGCTATGGAGGAAGAAGCAATCAGATGTGATGAACTTTCTGCTCTGTGTTCGCTGCTGGCACTATCTCCAACTCTTGAATCCCTACCGAGTTCCTAGACCCACTAGACCCGACAAGGCTTGCACGCTTAGATGCAAAGCATGGTTACGTCATCCATCGTGTGCGCTGTAGTGCTCGCTAACGCCACGTCCTCAAGGGTGCCACCTATGGTAAACCTGAGAACCATGGAATCAACGAGATCAAGTTTGCCCGCAGTCTGCAGTCAGTGGCTGAGGAGCATGCTGGCTCTCACTGCGGTGGCCTCAGAGTACTGAACTCCTACTGGGTGGGTGAAGACGCAACATAAAAGTTAAAGTACAAGACCTATTCCACAAGGCTATGAGACGCCTGCAACTGCACCGCTAACGTTAATCACTCTAGCGCTTGTATATTTCAAGTGCTAATAAATCTCTTTTGGATGGTTTAAAAAAAAAAAAATATATATATATATATATATAATACTACTGGAGGGAGGTCACACTTTTGTGGAGCTCGAAGAGTCGATCGTTAGCTAAAAATTTTAAAAAAGAACTTGTAACTGATCTTAAACTTTATTTTCCTTTATCTAAAGTAGTGGTGCACCTTTTACGTTAAAAAATACTTTGATTTAAATGTTCTTTTTTTTTTTTTATAAAACACTGTTTTTTTCTTTTTCTTGTCTCCCTGCACTTCTGTTTGTTTGCAAGTGCAGGAAAGATTTTTCTTTCTTTTTTAAACACTTCATTCATTGATTATCTTAAATTTTACCATAAAAGGTCTCACCTTTGTGGTTTTTATAAATATTATTTTTATACACAAAACTGTTTTTAGTTTTTAGTTAAAAATCTCTTTGTTTTAAATGGGACAGGCAGGGAGTACAGGCCATGTGCTCCTTTGTTTGAATCCTGCCCCATTGTTTGTTATTTATTTTTTAAGTTTAAAACTTATTTATTTATTTATTTATTTATTAGTTTTAAACTTTGATTGATTTATTTCCTTTGTTAAGGGAAAAAAATGTGTGTTTGTGTGTGTATTTTATTTATTTAGAAATATAACTAAATAATACATAAATACTTGTCTTTGTCTTGTCTTTGTGTGTGCCCCTATATTGCTGATTATTTGAAGTGTATGTGATTGTTTGTCTTGTTTGTGTGACTTTACCCCTGCTCTGTGAATTGTTGTCAGTGCAGGGGTGTTTTCTGTCTGTGTGTCTGTTTTGTTTATTTATTGAAAATAAAATAAAAACAGCTAAACACACATAAAAATAACTACTACTGTCTGACTTTTTAAAAAGTACTTATATTTGTACATTAATTGAATATTTTGCTGGACAAATGGAATAATACAAAAAAAACAAAACTAAGGAAACTTCACTAAGAACAGAATTAGACTTAATCTGTGTTAGATGTTTTTTTTTTTTTTTTCTTGTCTTGATTTTATTAGGGAATACGTACTTTTCAAGGTTTGTTTTGTTTGTTTTGTTTTTGAGGGTTCGGGATATTGGTAAAGTTAATTAATGAATTTTTCTAATTCAAATTTTATTGGTTTACGTTATTTCTTTAAACTCCATAAAGCAAAACACTCCTACCAATTGTCCCTTTCCATGGCTGTCCTCACTAGACATTTGAGCCTTTAATGCATTTGTAATCAGTGCTAACTTGCCATTTGCACAGAAGGTGCAATATACACTATGGAGCTTGTCATCTTCCTTATTAAGTTGATAATTTCAGAGGCCATCAACACCACATGGAGCAAAAGAAGCAACTCTTGTCAAAATGACCAAATGCTGCTTCATATTCGGAAGGAAATGTCAACCAAGGAAGTATCCAAAGCGATACCGTTATAAGTTAGCAATACAAGTTTAAAGAAATCAGTTCCTACCAGCGGGATTAATTATCACATGCTTAGATTTGAAAAATAAGAGTTATGTCATAATTATGACAACCTGATATTTACCTTTGAAGCTCATTAGTGAAAAATGACCACTTGCTTTAATATCTTTACCTCCTGTAATTGAAGGGAAGCCTTCCAACTTATGACATTTTGATTCCTTTCTACCCACTGAAAACTGCTCAAGATGCCGCGTTGTCTATACACACACCTGCAAACATGCTATAGCATACATACAAATTTGCTGCATAAGGCAATTCAGTTCAAAATGCAATTTCTTAAGTTAGTAGCACGTTTCTGGCCTCTGTTGCCTACATGCATATCATTTGTGGTGACCTGTCCTTTAAGATTCATTCACATTTTGTATCTTTTGTAACTAAAATCCTTTTACAATTCTGACATGGAGTAGTTTAATCCCCATGCAACCTAGCATGGTTATGCTTGGGTAAAAGAATCAAACAGCCCATCTGGAATCCTTCCTTTGCATCCCATCTCCTGTGAAAACTGCTCTGCTAAAGTTGTCAGTTCCACCTGTTGTGACAGGTTTCTCAGGCCTGACCTACAGATAGCCCTTGGGGACTTTAATTATAGAACAGCCTGAGCTGTTTAAGAAACAGGAATGGCTAGATGTTGTTACAGCCCCTGTCACCTACTAATCATGCCCTGTGACATGATGGGGCTTTACTTGATCAGGTTTCCCATTAATCATTCAGGCCTTACGCTTAAACTCTTTTTCAAGGAGATTAAAGTTTAAACCCCTCACTCCAGTCTACTCCACCTGACTGCAAGTCCTAACAACTCCCACACTCAAGTCCCGTAGAGCCTGTTCTTTTACTACAAGGCTGTCAAATAACAGATTTCCAGGACTCACATGAAATGGCTTAGTAAATGAGTATCCACTTTGGTCACTTAGCACAGAAGAAAACTTAAAGATGCATGCAAACAGCTACACCATACACCTGTGTAACTGTATATATATATATATATATATATATATATTATATATATATATATAATATATATATATATATATCAACATATTATCTGGTTTATTGGGGTCTCAGAAGTAGTATCAGAAGCATGTTGCAGACGTGACTCCAATCAACTGCGCACCATCAGAGGCCTTCTTTCTAATATATTTAATTCAGACATAGAAAATGTGCAACTGTGTTGGGAAAAACAAGTATAAAAAAAGAAAACTTTGCCTCCAGGATGCTGCTGAACGCCAGATGTACCAAATACGCAAAAGGACTCCCAGTTCTTTATTTTTTCTTAATAAAGAAATTTAATTTGGTTCCACGGCTTCTTTTCTGCCTGAAGGGCCAATTCTATTCACTCAGCTTTGAGCTTGGATTTATATGCTCTTTACCATGTTTTTTTTAATTTTTTATTTATTATGGTCTTGTAATCTTTGATCATACACAACCTAAATATCGGTGTATTTGTTTATTGATTTTACTCTTTTCTAACCCTGAACTGAAAGTCAGTTAAAGAAAGCATTTGCGTTTTAGAACCCTGCTACTTGAGGCATTCTTGCTGCTTAGAATTAAGTTTTGTTTATTGAGAAGGACCTAATGCCAGCAGGTAAGGAACTCCACAGAGCTATGAAAGTAGCTGTATGCAAGAATATAATAACCTGGGCCTGGTTTATCTAAACATGTAATTGAGATCACAATAATGAGAAGATGTCATAGTTAGATTAAATGTATCCATATATCAAACAATCTCAGATGACAAACAATCAATTACTCTCATTTAGCAGTAGCAAACCATGGTCGACTTGCTGGATGTGCAGTGAGGGACTGCTTTGTGAATAACTACTTCAAAACCAACAAACACTGACAAAAAAATGACGACACCATAAGCAGAATCATCCATTAAATGCCAGAAATACAATTATTAAATTAATCAAAGATGTAGCTTTTTACCCATGTTAAGTTTACTTCTAATTTTTATCCCCAACCTCCATACAAAACAATATTTGTGCTGAAGACATGTTGTAAACGTAAGACAAAATGTATCAAAATTCAATTCGAATGAGATTAAAAAGATATTGATACTGTATCTTCTGGATTAAAAACGAGAAAATCCAACTAGCCAGATTTTGACAATAAAAAAATTTGAAAGATATGCAGACAAATTATTGATCAGTTTTACAATGTTTTGTGATGCTATTTACATAACAACATGCTCTAGTGATATACAGTTAATAAGTACTAAATAGCTACCTCTGGATCCATTGTAATGGTTAGGACTGAGTTCAATAAAGTGTCATCCAACTTAAACAGACTCCAACAATAATTGACCAATATGTTTCAAGCAGAGACACAGTGGGCAGAAAATTCAATTTCACAGCTGACAGAATTCATTGAACATGTCACAGTATTTACAGTACAAAGGAATGTCAGGTGTAAGGTGATTCTGTTACAAGTTATTCATGGTTACATCCATGAGGAGATATTACTTGGTTCTCTAGCATCTAGTCTTGTTAACCTAATTTCCAGCTGGGATCACTACTTAAGAGTTTTCGGTTTGTATGTCAACAATTAACAGCGACTATGTTTAGGAATAAGATGACAGTAGTGAAGTAAGCACACAAGGAGCAAAATGTTCTTATATTGGAGTAGGGGAGATCTGACTTTTCTGCATATATTCATTCACATGACAAAATCTGGTGCCATGGCATATAAACAAAAACCGATGTGTGTCAGTTTCAGGCGAGGATCTTGGACATGAAGTTCTAATGCTTCCTAACCAGAGACCATTTGACTTCCTCCATTCTAATTTGCCAAAGAGGGTCTAAGCAATGCATTAAGAAGCTAGACACAATAACTGCAACAGAATGTGGTGGATAACACACTGTGCTGCATATACTCTTATAACAGTTTCCCATATTAAAAACATAGCAAAGTGTAATAAAGCATTGTGAAACCACTGTAAAACATAGGTAATTATTGTAAATAACAACAAGGTATGGTAAAGCATATTACTGAACATGGAGATCCTGGGTAAACGATGATAAATAAATAGTATAACCATGGGAAAAGCAGCAGAAAAACAAAAAATACTGTGCAAGAATACAGTGGTAAACCAATAATTCAGGTCAGATCATCTTTTTCTGCTGCCCCACTAAAACTAGCAACACAAGTTGGATTCTTGTTTAACATCTGAGAATTTAGCTGATAAGGTTAGTAGGAACATATGTCTTTTAGGGTTGACCGTTTCATGCACATGTCCTCATATGGGGGCTGTAAAGAAAAGAAACAGCAGCGTGCATGAACAGGTCAAACAACTAAACCAGAAACACACAAATAGATGCTGGACTTCTTTTTGTTGTTCAATGTTTGTGTTCTTATAATTGCTTACAATAACTACCAGGCTTTTAATTCGTCCTATAAAAAGAACCCAGAGCAACAACTGGTTTAATTATCTTTTTTTTGCACCTCAAATGAAACACTTGTTCAGCAGGGTGTTTACACAGTTATGGGAAACAAGTATAATATTTGTCCTTAGAGCTGTGAAGCACACATTTTTCATCAGCATCTAAATCACTTGTCAGCTTGTCAAGTGGTATAGAAAGGAGCCACAGATTTCAACAGCCTAACCCAGACTGATACCTGCCAGAACTTGATCTGGCAACGACAGGGACACAAATCAGTACAGCACTGTTGCTTTGAAGTCTTACTTAAAGCCTCAGTTTTACCAGATTACCAAAACATACGCCCATACTAAAAGCATCAACAAAGGAGACGAACATTGTCTGCTTTAAGTTCACAATGCTAAGGCTGGGTCTATTTTTTGTTGTATATGTTTCTATTCAGTGGTGGACTATCGTCGTTTTGGAATGACAGTAGGTGGAAACGCTATCTTTCGTTACACAAAGTATAAATAGTGTAATCTATCACCACTGTCAATCACGATGATTGATTACAGGCTGTCACATAGGAGAGTGACATATTAGAAAAGTTTTGTTAACAATGCCTATTGCTAGTCTGCCTGCCAAAGAAGCTGGTGATTAATGTGTTGTCAGCCTGTAATCCCACACCCCTGGCTAATGAGGCAAGAATTTATCATCTTTACAGAGTGGCAGATGTCAGAAGGAAGGGAATCCAAGTGCTGGAAACAATATACTTTTTCTTACCGTGCCTGACAAGTCTGACAGACCCTAAAAACCACAAAGAAGCCTTGTGTAACACAAACTTAACAGAGGGACTTTCATTTGGCATCTTCTTTAAATTCTGCAAATCAACAGCTATCCCTCAGAACAAACAAAATGAAAAAAAAGGCTCGTAATGCTTTGAACTTCCATCTCCTTCGGGCCAGAAAATCTATAATATGTTTCAATTGTATACTGTCACCTGCGCAAACTAAAAAGAAAAGGCCTTTGTAGTCAATGCCATATGAAATTCAGTGTGAGCCTTGCAACCAGTTGTATGGCAACACATGTATTCAGTATAACAATGAATGAATTTACATTCAGTTGAACAAAACAACTTATTTATAAAACACATTCTGCAAAAAAAAAAAACACGTTGTCTAGATCCAGTCTAATTTAAATTAAAATATACTATGTAATTTCAGATGTTTAATAATATCATGTTTAGCAGCTGAGAGGAAGAACTATCAGCTGCTGAATATTTCTTAAATTAATGTTAACAATATGATACATGGTTTATTATATGTTATGATGTATATTGGCTGACATTAATTTTAAATGTTGTATGATCTGTTTCCTTTACAACCTAAACCTCTGCATACTGTTATGTGATGATATGAATACAAAGCAGTTCACAAACAAGCCATCTGTGTTTAATTAAGCTAGCTACATCTTATATTCATTTCAGGAAAACTAAAGAATTACATTGCAATTAAAGGGTTATGAATGCTGCTAACATACCGTTCAATCATCCGTTTCAGTGCTATAATTGCTGAGAACACCAGTTGATATACTTTAAGTAAAACAACAGTTCAGTAATAATTATAAGAGCAGTACACACCTACTTTCTCTTAAATTGGTTTGATAATATGTAAAAAAAAAAAAAAAAGGATTTGTTATAAATAAGAGACTTCAATGTATATGTTAGTTGCTCTAAACAATACCTGTTGCTCTAAGTGCTTTTGGTAGGACTAGAATTCCCTACTAAAAGAAAAAGTATTTTACAACTTGAATAATTAAAAATACTTTTGGAAATAGTTTGCAGAAAAGGTCTTTTGTCGTGCTGTTCTTGGATTTTATATTTTATTGTTGCATTTAGAAAATGTGCAAATGTTAAGAAAATGTATTACTAAAAATGCAACTATTTAAAGTGATATAACAAGAATAAGTATTTTATTGTCTGAATGCTATTAACTGAAATAATGTGATGCCACCTTGCTAATACACAGAGTGCCAAGCTGCTGGATGTTATCACACACCATTTCCTTTACACATGCAGACAGTTACTCGGCCAAAGAGCAGCCAGATTTACCACCACACTGCATATACCCATTCAAACAGGAAGAGAGCTGACATTAATCATTTGTGAAATGAAAGAGGATGAGCACTGACAGTGGGGATAGACATACTGAAGCAAAAAATAGAATTGTGCTGCTTGAACTAAAGGAACGGCTCTGCTATATTCCCTTAACCATGACCTGAATGTTCACACCACTTAACTACTGAGATATTCCATGTATCTTAATTCAAATTCTCCTTTGTGAACAGAATGGCTTGTGTGGTGACATCAGGCCAGGAAGGAGTAGCATACAGAGACAGCAATGGGGTAAACACTTAAACAAAACAAAACACTTTCCAAACGAAAACAGCACATTGGCGAAAATAGACAGGCCATACTAAACGCTAACTAAAACAAGTATCGTGCTGGTATTGAACCAGCACGTGTAGCAATTGTTTTCTTTTAGTTTTGATTCTCAGCTGCGTCTCTCTCCCATTGTTTCTCTCGCAACACACTCCATGTACAGCCGAAGCTGTGGGTCTTTTATATTGTGTATTATATTCTTTTATACTGGCTATCAATTATCGAGTTTACCCCTCTGCCACATAATGTGGCAGAGGGGTTTCTCATATGTGTGGTTTTGTCAATAATCACTTGCTGTTGACCATTCTTACCATTTTATCTGAGTGGGGCATTTTAACCCCATCCAGGCTGTCGCACAATAACAATAAAACGGCGTGTTTTTACACACAAACAATACATTTTAAATAAAAATACAATGAATACAGATACAACGAAGTAATTGGCAATGCAATTGTTTGGAACTAAAATGGGGGAAAAAAACAAAAGATAAAGCTCTTTACATAACCACATTGGTAACTCCTGAGAAGGAAGCAGTGCTCAGCATGATATAGTTGTTACTGGATGATATAGCTGTTAATGCCATAATAAGTGTCCTTGATCTATAGTGTTTTTTTTGTTTGTTTGTTTGTTTTAATCTAATTTAGACTTGACAGTCAACTGTTAATGGAAATACACTACTACCGGTATATAGGTAAAACATGATTCTAATACATCATTTATAGCCTGTCACAAATCAGTACCCCGAATCATAGTCGTCTTTTTCTTTTTCAAGTGCAAACCCCGCTTTCATCAGGGTGAACAAGCACCATAAAAAGTATTATGTCTGAAATGTCAAAGTTGTTTAAAATACGAGTAAATACACTTAAATGTAATTAGGTAAAACTAGTTTTCTGTTCTGTAGGGGATCAACATTTACATTTCAGACTTCGTAATCTCTTGTAAACTGTAATGTGGTTTCCCTTTTTGAAGCAAAGGGAAGTTCTAATTTATGCCACACAATATAACTATACCACAAATATAGAATCTGCCACAATGTATAAACTGCTTCAATGTGAAAGTATACTACCATACTGTCCCTGTGTATCGAACAATGAATTGAAGAAACCTCATATAGATCATTTGGGCTTAATGAAATGATCATATCTGCACATTTTAAAATGCACTTTTTGTCCTGAATTTAAATTAAGATTATTATTTGCAGACAGAACTGTTTACACTTGTGCAGTGATTTTGCATAAATGCATCATATATGTTTAAATATTTGTTTGTCCCTGGAATGTAGACCCTGTGCATGACATTATGTTTTTTGGGACCAGGCATTAGCTTATTATAAAAACCATTTTAATCACACATACCTTGTTTTCATAATATATACACTCATCTTACAAAAAAATAAAAAATAAAAAACCTAAAAAAACATTATAACCTTTTTGGTGTAAAAAGCAGCACCACAATTTTGACAACAAATTCCTCAGTATGAGTTAAAACAACTACAGTATATCAGATGGGGCTTCTTATTACAGCACTATTAATGAAGTACTGTTATGCTTGCCAAGTTTCTGGCACAACACCAGAGTTGGAAGAAGAAGTGGGGTTTTAATCAGAACAACAGGAAATAAGTTGAATGCCAATTAGAAATAAGAGAAGTCAGGGCACCTGAGCTTGACAGAATAATTGACAGAGTAACTTCTGAACAAATAAAATGTACTTTACATTCTCACCCTAATGACAATATAAGCCTATATGATAGATTGCTGAAGACATTTTTGTGTGCTGAATGCTACTTTACAACACAAACTAACCCTCCAAAAACAACAGTTATTTAAAGACTGGGGTATCACAATTTGTCTAGTACAGTACTTAACTTTACAGAATTTCTCAAAACACATCAACAAGCATGCTTAAACCCTATCCACTCTTTTGAACTAATGTTTGTCATGATTAGGGCTAATATAAAAGGAGCTGCTAGAACTTGTTCCACACAAAGGCACTTGATTTACAATAAAAAATAAAAAATAAATCTATTTACACAGAGCCTTTGTGACACAACTAACCAGAACTCAAAAACCTAATTTATGATTCAGGCTTTGGATTTGTACAACTACACATGAGAAAATGCAGAGAATAAAGCTATATTTTCATTAGGCAAACTGTCTCAACATATTCCTTAATGTTTAAAATCAGTACAGTGTCTTAATACTTGAGCAATTAAATAATGAAGGAGCAAATCTTACATTTAAATTAAGTATAAATTAGTCAGACTTTGTTGTCTCTCCAATGATATGAAATGGCAGCATTCAGTTTATTAAGAGAACTTGGAAGATCAAGCTGACTGAAATGACTATACATTTCTCTGTTCGGAAATCTTTATTTGACACTTTTTTTTTCATTAGATATAACTATATCTTATTTTTGGTCCTGGAAAACTTATTTCTAACTGTACACTTACAAAATCCCAACTGACATGAAGTGTGCTGTACATCTCAAAATATGTATAAGAATGTCTACTGATACTGGTAGCTATACTCTGATTAAATTTATCTTTTTTTTTTTCTTTGAGCAAATGCCATGATGTCAAATTAAAAAGCAGATGCATGAAATGCATGAAAAGATCTGCCTGTAAAGTGTGTGTCTAAACTTGCAGCTCGGATCAAATGACAATTTGGTGACCCACCCAAGCCGTTTTACTTTGAACAAGCTAATAAATCAATCCTGCAGTAATTATTAACAATCATAAGTTTTACAATCTGTTTATGATGTGCATATTAATATGATTTATGAAACGACTATGAGTCACCATTCTAGTTGCAGTTGTTTTTGTGGACAGTGAACCCATTCTGACCTCTTCCCAGCTGTGAGTACACTTGTAAGAATTTATCTCACATTTCTACAGCAGATTTTGTTTCTTCACACATTGATGCTAAAAAACATGTTTGTGTAGCAAGCCACAGCCAATAGGAACTGCCAAAAGAATATGTGTTTGGCACTTTTATCACATAGGCAGGTCTGGTGAAATATACTCTGTGTGTTTCAAAGAATATCTGCTGCTGTATAAACATATAGCCTGTGGTCTTCCTTATAAACAACTACCAAATCACTAGGAAGGGTTGGTACCACCCCCTGACTGTTGCTATGGCTACAGTGTGGAGTTGGTGTTCACATATTTGGCACCTATCAAACACATAAAGTGAGCCAAGAATAACATGTTCCCTGGGCCATAACATCGCTGGCTTCATCTTTAAGGTAAAATCTCAACCTAAACATCCAAAGGGCAAATATAAAAGCAAGGGACATTTCATATTAGAATTCACTAGGCTGAACTTTAAAATAGATGTCAATACATGACTGTACTGCACTATACTTCTTCCTATCACATAAAGCAGTATCAGCCCCCAGCGGTGGTTTGTGACCTTTGACAGGTGAGGCACAAAATACTTGGAATACCTGAAGTTTGGTGGATTCAGCATACTTAACGCATACCTGTGACCCTACAGTACGGTTCTACAAGGTGCACGCAAGAGGTGTGTAAAAATTGCTAAATAAATTTGTTCCTTTTTTTTTTTCTCAGATCGAAAATTAATCCCTGCGATTTGTTTTCTGTTTGAGTTGCTGTGAATGCCCATCCCGTGTTGAGCACAGGTGAGGTGGATGTAGGACAGGTTGCCATTGGTGGCTGTGCTGTCAAAGGAAACAGAAAATAGGAAAGGATAAATATTGAAGCCAGGCAGGCAAGGCACAGGTATTATGATGGGCTTGAGATACTCTGCAGCAGGTCACTTAGTTTACATGTGTGACAATGACCTCCATAACTTACTTCGCTTGTGACAGCCAGAGCATAAAAGACAGAAAAACAGACAGATTGAAAGCCTAATTTTATACCTTGCTTTTTGTGGCTGCAAGTATGTCCGCCTTTGAAGCCAACAGAAGTACTTACTAAACACATAAAAACATCTTAATAAGCTAAACAGTGACAAAAATATGAAACTATGATTCACTTGCGAGTGAAGTACTTTTGCTGTATTTGATTTAGAGGTTGGAGTTCCTCTATTGAGAACAATAAGGTATTTGTGCTTTTACAGCAAGAATGATTTATTATATAGAATTATTTGGCACACACACTAAGGCACATTCATACTGAGCTGTGCAAAACACTGTTAATAATTTTCTGGATGCTGCAGGGAACCCATAATTCTCAAGTAGATATGAACGTTGCAAGTAGATATCTGAAAGTATATCAAGTTTTTTTTAAAACTCTCAAACTAGCAAGTTCTTTAAAAAAACACTACAGGTAGAATAATCTGTTTTCAGGCTAGTGGAAAATTACTAGAACACTAGAACCGCCATGCGGGTCAGTTTGACCCATTTTGCATTTAAAATGTTAATTACTCCTCCATGGTAAATGGTATGTGTGTGTCCGTTTTTTACTTTTCCCAAATATATGAATTAAATATTCTGACAGCGTTTGATAGCCAGACTCGCAAAAATGAGTACAATGCAGCCATCATACCGGAAGTAGTGTTATATTTTCTTTTTATGTAGTATTAGAAACAATGTAAACCTGTACACAAGTATATGCACATACCCGTTTCTTCTGAAATGTATAAAAAAAAAATGTCATCAGACAACAGAGACATCGTAGCTGATTTCGTTAGGAATCAATTTTCAGGAAGAACTTTCTCCAAAAAATTGGAGATTGTTAAAAAAGGGAGGCACATATAGGTAAATATGTGGAATTACTTTCTATGATTTCTGACTATAAACTATATATATATATATATATATCATATATATATAGTATATATAATATAGCTCTATATAATATATTGCTGTGTACTTTTTCAATTTTCGGACTGTGAAAGAGTCAATTATATCGTAAAAGGTAAAATAGGATTAGTTGGATTAGCACCTAAATGGCAGACTGTGTAAGCATTGACATGTAAATGAACCTATATATCAGCCCAAGACAAGAAAACTAAACAAAAAAAACTGCTTTATTATCACGACTCGTGGCACTAGTAGCACTAGGGAAGGGTGGGCCGAGTGAAAAGAGTTGAATCAAGCATCTGTAGTTCTCGGAATATGTTATTAACTCAGCTTGTTACATCACTATACTGTGTGAATGGTACACTCTGTGGTTTACAATTAATGAATAAAAGACGTTTACTGTATCAGCAGCACACTGCCTCTTGGGTAAGCTCTGCAACATGATCAGGGATGCTAGACATGAATATCAACTCCAACTATAGGCCTATACTGCAGTCCTCCAGAGGTGTAGCTGCTGTAGCACCCAAGGTAAAGATGTATCCTCAGCCAGCTCTTTTTGTTAGAATTCCAACCATTCCTAGAAAATCATTTCAAAGTCATTTTTATATTTTTTGTTATTTATTTATTTTACAGCAATGTGTTCTAATGTTTTAATGACATCCATAGCGATTTCTATTAAAACCTGGTGTGCACAAAATTTATATTTTCTTGCACCAATTTTGGTTTCCCCCCACGCCACTGCTCTTTGAGGTCTCAACCAGCCACGCAGTACTGTGAACCAGAAGTGAAAGCGCCTACACTTTCAGCAAAGGGCTGCCGAGCCACAGGTCACCAGCTTAAACAAAACCCAGTTGCATGGAGCATCAGGGACCTAGTTGAACTAAAAAATAAACCAATCCACTAGTTATATAGTGTTTTTCTTTCTACCACCAAATCACTAATTAATAATCCCTACAGGTAATACACTTTATCTAATACATTTAAGTAAAAAAAAAAAAAAAAAAAAAAAAAAAAACATTACATAGCGCTAGACTTTCAGCCAAATGTCTTGCTATATTAACAAGAGACTTGATTTTTACATTCGTGTTTTAGGGTAGATAGACTAACTCACTGGTTAACATTTTGTAACCACAGGAAAGGTTAGGCATTTTAAAAACTTCTGACATTCCTATTGTATTAAAGCTTACTGCTGCTTTATCAAAGACATATGTTCCTCCGAAGTGTGGTACATATATTAAATGCCATGTTTGAAAGTAGCAGCTTAAATTGTGGTCACACTCAATTCTGACAGGACTCCTGAGGCTTCCCAAGTTTTTTTTAACCAATAGTATAACCAATCACATTCACTTTCATAACATATTATTTTTTAATTTCTCTGCAAGAGAGATGTTTTGGCATTAACATCAGTCCATCAGAGTACATAATGAGAATGAGTTGTGTTTTGGGCTCCAACTGTTTAAAGAAAACATTTTGGTATCATAAAACTGTCAAATCCGTCCTACTTATCTTTTAAATTAAGTCTGAGGCTTAATGATTCTAAGTTATTGTGGTATTTCAGGAATACTTAGATTAACTCCACAGAATAATAAAAAAAATGTTTTAATCAATTACAAATGTTGTCATTTTTACAAGAAACTTGGCAAAAGAAACAAGGGAGACACTAATTATAGTGTGTTGTAACATTATTAATGGCACCCTGTCTTTTAATACAAGACACCCTACTGAACAAAACATGAAAGCAAACACAAATATCTAATTATGCCATCATCTCAGGTGCCCATAGTCTGTGTAAGTTTAACTATAGTCTCCATTAATTGCTGACCTGCTCTATTGGTCAGCAGACAATTGGGATGATGATGAAGGCAATTAAAGACAAACAGTACACATGTCCCACAGAGCTTGTTATGGCTGCCATATCAGGTCTCATCAGACTCAAAATAAAGGGTATGTAAATGCTTCCGTGACAGTACAGGCAGCCCTGCTGAGCACAAGTGGGCCATTTGACTCTACGCCGAAGTATGCCTGTGCTTTTAATCTGTAAAATAATCAGAATAAAGCTTTGCTTATTCTGATTTTTTCATAAGATATTTTTAACAATTATATCAAGGGTGTTTTTTTTTGTTGTTGTTAGTTTATAACACTGCAGTGTTTTAAGAATTTATATTTACTGTTAGTTTTTTAAGCAGACATCCATTCTTCTAAATATTGTACCTCATGCTGTTTTTAAATATATTTTACATATAATCGCCTTTTTCCCCATTTTTAAACAGAAGCTATAACAGCAGTAGGTAGTAGCTGGTGTAATTCTTGATCATTTGATAGTGTTATTGAGTGGCAAAAAAGGATTCAGGGATGGAGGGGCTTATATAGCTGTATCTGAAACAACCTCGTAAGGACAATGTAGAGCTAAAAACATATTGCTTCTGATTAAACAGAGCACATTTAAGAGTTATAACATAGAATAATGTAGTAAATAATAAACCAACCAGGAGTCATATTTTTTAGTAATACGATGGTGGAACACTGTGTATAAGTAATCATGAAAGCCACAACACAAGGAAAAGCTACATTATCTAGTTCCATAATTTGTGTGACTTGTGTGAAATTATAAGTGTAATTGTATCCCAGGGTTTTTTTTTTTTTTTTGGGGGGGGGTCTGTTCAGTAAGACAAAAATGTAAAATGGAAGCTCCATGAATATTTTTGCTCTTTGTTTTAATCTTTTGAGCTGTACATCATTGTTTACCAGTATACTTGAAATGCATATCATATCCAGTTTGACTCATTTTTTAAAAGACAGCAAAATGACACACTGTTTCTACTGAATTTTATATGTAAAGCCTTCAAAATAATTGTATCACAAAATGTTATTGTTTCCCTGTCATATCAAGGGTATGAGCCGATTAGTTTCACAATATGCCTCCATGTCTCTCACAGTGTTTTATGGTTTTTAAATTGATTGTGTGCGTTGTACCCAAAAATCTAGCCCTAAATCACACACACAAAAAAGTTTTGCCTGTCAAAATAGTAAGACAAAGTCATATTTCAGCTGTATGTTTTCAAGATAATTATAAGTCACTAAAAATGTATTGCTTTTTTAAAAAAAATACATATTACATAGCCAAAACACAGCTATATTTTGTTGTCAACATCTTGTTTGTTATTTTCCATTTTTCTAAGCATAGTCATGGTTTTATTGAATATAATGTTGCTGTAGAATTAAAAACATTAGAACAATTAGTTTTCCACTGCTGAAAATTGGTTGTTAGTTTTTTTTTTTTGTTTGTTTGTTTGTTTGTTTTTGGTAAATACATAATTCATAGTAATAACTTGTGTATTTTGTTTTAAGACACATTAATTCATTCTACAGTACTCCTAAAAAGTATTGCATTCACTCCCAAAACTGCCAAACAGTTATTCTTAGTTTTTATTCTTGAGAACAAGCTACTTCATCTAACAAGATAAGTAGTGTGTGAACTAACATTTAATCAGTTATATTATACTACAATTACAAAATCTTTCCTTTTCTGTGGTTTGCTGGAAAACCTGAATTCTTGAGAAAAAGGGTCTCCTTAAAATAGTAAGATAAAAAAATTTCAAAATAAAATGCAGAAAATATGAACAAAGAAGAATATTTAATCAGCTAAATTAATATTTTAAAAGGGATTACTGAAAGCTTTGATGATATATACCAGACATACATCCTGGGCAGACCACCTCTTTAAACGAGACACTACATCTCAGAGGGTTATCCTATGAATAAAATATTAAAAATAAATATTTAAATAAACAAAATCTTTGTGGATGTACCAGCCTCCCTACTAGAAAGATGTTGTTATAATGTTATGTCTGATACTTTGAACTTTAAAACAGTATGAATTGCAATAACTATTCAGTCTGTATTGAAATGTTACATTTATACTTCAGGTATTTATTACAAGCAGGATTTCTGAACATGTTAACAGCATAACAATGACCTTTCCATCCTTGAACTGCTTGTTTGTAAGATAAGAAAGCTGAGTCTGAATATAGAGCAAATCTAACAGATTACATGTAAAGATGAATGCGTGTGCACTTTAGAACAAGCAGAGAAGAATAATTACAAAGCCAGAATATAATTAAGCAATTTTGACTGTCGTGTACATGAGCTGTCGTTCCGATGTGAAGGGCTGTCAAGTTCAACAACACAACCCTGACTGGACAGGAACTGTCAACTTTGATCTAGGCTTATGCATATGAAATGAGGTCAGAATCTGGTCATTAAACAGAAACTCCCTTATGTGGTGATCAAGCATTACAAGAGTACTTCTTCATCAGACTGGGTATTGGGGATTTGTAAAGGCTTTTGACAGTAAGAAATATATAAACAACGTACAGTGAGAGGAAAACAGATGGACTAGATTATAGAAACTGCTCTGCTGTGACATTACTACACTTCCAAAGAAATGTGGCATGGAAAAAATAAGGAGGTTTTGCAGTTTTTTGTTTTTTTTTATGTACCTTAAGGATGTGCTTATTATTGATATGCCTATTAATCTGATACATCAATGCAACTGATTTACAATGTACTGTGTTAAACTTCTGAAATAAGTCAAATATACAAACTGTATATCTTAAAAAAGCAACCTGGTATAGGTATGACATATAGCATGTATCTTAACTAATATATTTTTCTACTTAGATTACATGTATATAATTTTCTGTTTTAGTAATCCCATCACTGTGATTTTTTTAAATAAAAAATTTAACATTTAACGGACCACTGCGTCTTCAACGCATTTTACCTCGAAGTTCAGTTTGGTAAGCCAAAGCCCTGCAATCAGTCGTATTTCTTACTGGTGTGTTTCTATCAGTGGCAGAGGTTTGCAGGGGGACAGGTCAAATGTTACAATCTGGCTTACTGAGCTGAACTTAGAGATATGACAGGTTTGACAGCCTTTCTGAGGCCATCAGTGCTTTGAACTTCTGAGTTCTAAAATGTAGTATAAACTGACATATAAAATGTTATACAAAGTGATTCTAAACAAGAATACATTTTAAAATCAGAAAATGCATTTTTAAAGCAAAAAGCTGCCAGCCCGTCTCCTAAAAGGACCCTTACCGTATCAGTCTTTGGTTTCACCACTTTCATAAAGGCACCCCTGGCTTTAGCTTCTTCATGCTCTCTTTTGCTCACCTTCCGAGTATCCAGGAATTTCAGGTTGGTCAGCTTGTGGAGCACAAAATACCTGGGGAAACGTGTCACAGATAAATTTCCCAACAAAAAAAAAAAGCACGGAAAAGAGGTGAGACCTTTCCAGAATGGAGATCAATGGAGATAAGAAAAAGTGTTCCACGATACAGAAAACAAACCAGCAAAAGACAAGTCACTTTTACTGTAGGGTATTTAGTAATGTAAAAAGCACCAGCAAGATTGACGTAGACATTATTTAGATCCATCGATGATGAGATCATTAAAATAGACCCCAGTATGTGTTGTGAGTATGAATGTGGTAGGACAATGTGAATAATAATATGTGAATAATACTAAGTTTTGTTTCTCTAGTTTATGTAGGATGGTTATTTAGAAAATCTGCCTTTTTTAATAATAACTTAGTGAAGATATTATAAAAGTATAGGGTTTATAGATGTGCCCTGTCTTTCATTCAAAGAAAAAGGAAATTTGTCAAAAGAAAATGGTAGAAACACACTGATGACAACAGATTATTTCAGGCGAAGGCCGAACTGGAGGAACCAGCATGTCAAGATTGAAAGTCAAAGAAGTAAAGATGCCACCTAAGTAAAGGGTGTGAACAGATGGATACAGAGGTGCAGAAAGCATCACACAAAGAGAATCAACAAATACTTTAGGCAGCAGTGAAAGACACATTTGTGGTGGTGATGATGAAGATGATGAGTTTTCATCACTGGAAAGATCACAGGTTGTGAAACCAAGCCTCTATGACAGACAACCACAAAACTTGAGAATAATAGTCATATTTACTTGGTTGAGATGTTAAATAAAAAGTGTGGCCAATCGAGAAAAACAGAATGAACAGTATCCTTCAGAAAAATAACATTATGTTGTACAGTATGTATTGAAAAACGTGACATTCTTCAAAACAATCACATGGATGTTTTTGTGAACAGAAACAAAGCACCCTCCAGGGCATAATACAAGGGGATACAACAATAAATAAATGAGACAATGCTCAAATATCTAGTAACCCTTTTGGAATTAATAAAATAATACCACTCTCATTTGAGGGATGTTAGCAAACACCCACCAATCTTAATGTGACCAGATTTATATCAATGATGGTGTTCAACCTACAAAATATATATATATATATATATATATATATATATATATATATATATATATATATTTCAAAGAATTTTGGAATTACAACATTCTGAACGCTCTATCATTCTATGATAAAGACTCTGAGGTTGGAACATACATTGATAGACAAAAGAAAGATGTTTTTGTCAAACATGTTTTCCTTCCGTTTCGTACATTCTAGTACATTTCTTGCAGTAAAGCAAGTACGATCCTTTCTAAGGGATACATGCACATTCTCATTCCAACCAATACCGACTTAATCCGTAGCAATTTGTAGGCAGACCTCTGGGCCTTGATGTATATCTTAGTCACATAGGTTATCACAGATGAAGGCATTTCTAAACCTAGAATTTGAAAATAGCTTAGGACATAAGCCGGGCTTGATAGTAACGCAAAGAGGTCACCTTCTATAGATAACCTGATATCACTTGGTTAGTCCAGATGACATGCCTCTGTCAGCCCTTTGGAGATATTAATGGTTCAATCACTTTGTTATGGGGGTAAAGGAAAACAAGGGGCAAAGATACATTGCAACTGTCAGCAGGTAATATCTGGAATGTTGCTTGCAGGTAAATAATTTTTGAAGACAGGGGACTGCTGTCAGACAGGACACCAGCTACTTTATCTACAGTAATACTGTCTGAACTGCAAAGCACCCCTGACTGGTTTCACAGAAATTCAGTTTAAATAATACAGTGTTCATTATTTATAGTAAACTAATAAGAGCTATAACCCACATTATACTACTCTGATATCTGGAACGTTCTCTGATTTGAGAGACTGCATGACTTTGTGTTGGTAGGTTAGGTGCGACAGTATTTACATGCAATAGTCCTAAATTTCCGTATTCAACGGCAAGTCGGAGTAAAATTTATGAAGGAATTTTTGAGAAAACACACAAAACACCAGACTGACATGTTCATTGGGACAGGCTTCGTTACCCAGTAGGCAGAAGTACTCCAGGGAAGGTGCCACTTCAGCCACATGGTCCAACAGACTTTCTATATCTGTTATGTGTCACAGGTCAGGGTTAAGCATTCAATGCCTTTAATCAAAATAACATTTATAGAGGAACTGCCATTGGTATAAAGCATACTTCGTATAAGTTACAATCAAATTTACCACGGCACTCAGAAGCCTGTCAAAGTTACTGTGGAGACAGCAAACGGGGTAAATTTAAGTCAGTTTTTGGCAGAGGCTGAACGAATTCAGCTGTTTTTTGTCCCATGTTTCTTTCTTCATTTCCTAGATGGTTTGGTGCAAAACATTAAAAAACTGACAAGATGATGGATGCTGTGAGGTAAAACCTTTTTGGTATAAACCCACTTCTTGTATTTAAAAAACAAAAAGAAAAAAATGACATGTATAACAAAATAAGTCATAACCAACTATTTTCAATCTGATGCACATTTTTAAACATTCCAGCAATGACCTGCAGCTGGCCTAATCTTGTCAAATAAAACATTTACACTAAAATGAAACAACAGTCATGCTCATTTTGATGTAGTGCTTTGTGACACATTATAAATATTATATAACATTACCAAATAAAATGACAATCAAGAATGTCTTTACTCAGCATTAAATGAACCATGGGCTCTTGCCAATGAATGGCTTTTTTAAGGTACTTCTCTTTGTGGTCAATGATTAATAGGGCCCATATTGTCAGAAAATGCACTTTACAGGGGAAAAAAAAATGTAAACGGCAGGAAGATCATTTGTTTAAAAGGTTTGTGGGTGAGAAATGTGACAAAAAATGGGACTGTGGCAGCAGCAGCAACTTTTTTGCAAACTATATAGCAGCATTCTCTTTAAATCATTTTTAACATTTAGCATTCTGTTGTGATAATTCAGATGTGCAAACAATTTATAAAATATGATTCAGAACCTAGTAATGGATGCTATGATGCCTATTTTGAAAAAAAGGAGCTCCAAGAAAGCACTTATAGTGTACATAATACTACTTTAGATAAGATATAATGCATAGTTCAAGAATGTATATGGTACCGTATCTGAAAGAATATTATATTTCGGGTAAAAATATATAAATTGACAAAGAGCCAGAAACATTTTTCAAAATCTTTGGAATTCAGGAGGTCATTGACAGGCCAGGCCTTGCTGACATTTTCCATTCTATAGAATCGTTCCCTTTACTTCTGAAGAATAAACTAACAACAACATAAGGGATAGCCACAATAATTTACTTGGATTATTTGTCTACCCTTCCTTACAGTGTAATGTGAACGCTACTGTTTAACTAACCTGTATCTTTGGTAGTCATCCTCATCCTTATCCAGACTGACAAGTTCATTGGGACAGGCTTCATTACCCAGTAGGCTGAGGTACTCCAGGGAAGGTGCCACTTCAGCCACATGGTCCAACAGACTTTCTATATCTGTTATGTGTCGCGGGTGAGGGTTAAGGATTCAATGCCTTTAATTAAAATAACATTTATAGAAGAACTGCCATTGGTATAAAGCACACTTCGTATAAGTGACAATCAAATTTACCATGGCACTCAGAAGCCTGTCAAAGTTACTGTGGAGACAGCAAACGGGGTAAATTTAAGTCACAGTTTTTGGCAGAGGCTGAACGAATTCAGCTGTTTGTCCCTTGTTTCTTTCTTCATTTCCTAGATGGTTTGGTGCAGAACATTAAAATACTGACAAGATGATTGATGCCGTGTGGTAAAATGGTTAGCGATTGCTGGAGCCATGAAACTTTTCCAACCTGGAAACAAACAGCTACTTCACAGCACATTCATCACTAACACAGTCACTTCATTGGAAAATGAGCCTAAAGTGTCAAAATACAATAGCACTAATGCACCACTTGAATATAAATATCTTTGTGCCACTGTAAGACATAAATAATTAGCCCATTAGCATGTGCAGGCCACTGCAGAACTACATTCAGTTTTGAGGCTGTGGTATTAACTTCATAGTTGTTGGTGTTAGACTTTAAACATTACTCTAACATTTTTTTAATTTTTAATTGGTCACATCCCAAAACTTTTTGTTATAAACCTACTTATATTTGAAAAACACAAAAAAAAAATATATATATATATATAACATAATATATATAAAAATAATATATATATATATATATATATATATATATATATATTATGTCCTTATGCTGGCCAGTAATCTCTTCCACCTAACTTCAATAAGAATGCTAGGTGTTATTATTTCCAAGTAGGTCTGGTAGTTGTAGTGTTAATGTAGGAAAGTACATTTAACCAGCTGTGTTTTTCTCAGTGTTCATATGTCAAAGTTATCAACATGTATTTTACCAACTGTAATGCCAATTAAATGTATCACCACTGCTTTGAATAAAATACTTTACTTACAGAAAGACCAATGCACTTCTATTTACACACAAAAAAAAAAAATCTGAATTTGAATGCATATGAAGATCTTGACATTAACTTAGCAATGATTTTATAATCTTTAGTTTATGGCAGTAGAATAACATTACCATTTTACCATATTCATTACTCCACTAGAGGTCACCCTGTCACAAAACCTTGTCGTCTTCCAGCATAAGAAAATCTATGCTGTATATATATATATTTAGTTTAAAAGATAAAAAAAGATTCCTATACTACAAAAACAAGTTTCTTCAGACTAACAAATGTTGGTATTACCGATCTTCAACTTTAAAAACAAAAATGAAATGTACATACACATTAAAAATAACATGCTTGTTTACACTGAATGCAAATGTATATAAAAGTATACATTATGTGAGACACGATAAAAGGCATTTGAGCATCTTTTGAAAGGATATCTGGTTCTTATTGAGTGTTAGGGTATGGAGGTGTGGTAACCTGGGTAACAGGAGATCATTTCCAAGGAGATTGTTGTCCACAATCAGCTCTTCAAGGCAGCTGAATGCTTTTAGTCCCTCCAGTGACCTGCAATGATAAGGCAACAGGAAAAATGATATGCCACTAAATCAGGACGGCTATTATGTGCAGAAATAAATATTTCAGCCATCCCTTTCAGGAGCTGGAATAGTTTTGGTTTGGGCTCGTCAAAAGGGTGAATGACAAGAATTAGTAGCAGTGAGATCGCTGGCATGGCATCACATCCTTCACACACTGGCAGGATGAAAGATGGGGGTCACTTAGTGAGTAGCCAGGATCCAAAACAAAAGGCTTCAGAAATGGGGTGTGCAGGATGAATTTGTCAATGTCTTGTGCCTTGAGGCGCCTAGCTTCGTCTGACCCTAACCTCAGTTCCCAAGATAAATAACTCTGTCACAGTTCACCTTCACTCCCTGGACACACATTTAAGGTGTTATCCATCATTTTGGTGTAGGATAATAATATTCCTCTAAAAAGTAATGGATATAACTTTAAGGACTTCTACAATAGGTCCCATGAGATTTGGAAATAGACTTTTATAATATCGTTCTAAATTTGTTTTTAAATATATTAAAGCAACCCTTGATTCTCTCGCTCTCATATTGCTCCCACTGCATAATAATGATCAAGTGTCTCTGTCAATGCAACAGTGGGGTCGTTCTAAAGTTCAAGCTGTAGAAGATGCACAAAGCAAGAGTGTTTGTTATTAGTCCCCCACACTGCAGTGGTTGACACCCAGCACTGATGCATCTGCATTGAGTTAATTAACATTTAAAACTGTCAGCCCCCTTGAAAATGAAGGGTCCTGTTTTGTTTAAATCTGGCTGAAACCCTACTCCACCCCTAGATTACTTTGTTTAGAAAAATGCTGAACACTATGTGTTATGACAGTTTGTAGTGAAAGGCATCTTATCTAGGTCTGCCAAAGAGAGAGACCATTCAACATGTATATATATATATATATATATATATATATATATATATATATATATATATATATATATATAGACACACACACACACACTCAAACATATATACACTGTGTTTCTGTTGCTATAAACTAAATATTACCCTTAATGAAAAGAGATTCAGTGAAGACATTCATATTGATTTTGATTTCAAAGATTTCATTACTGAATGCTGCTATAATTAAACCTTTCATTACATATTTTTTATAAATGGAAAAAGTTACCGCCCCTGTATTCAAATGCGTCTTACAGGATACTAATAGGGCCTTTGTGAATAAATGCAGCCTATGCTCTGGTCAATATCACCATCATAATACACATTGTCCTTGAGTTATGTTATGTAAATATAATACTCATCATGAGAATCAGCAAATGGTTGGCAACTGGCACTGAGAAGAAAGCGCAAATCCAAAAACGCTTCAGGGAAGGCATAAAGCAAAATGACAAGGCATGAAGTGGGACAAAGGCCTCAGAACACTAGAGGGAGTTGCCTATTGAAACTGCTTTTCTCTCTGAAGCTGAGACAGAGTATAATAATACCCACTTCTCAAGCAAGCAAATAAAATGGTGCCCAAATCCCCTTACATCTGTCTAATTTTGATATTTTTTGCCATGTAATGTTATTAGCTGCTCGGTTAAAAGGGAGCTGCATTACACAGGGGGTTGCTTATTAATTGTTGATTTCATGTCATCACTGTGGTGTGCACTTGGTGATTTAATCAGCTAAATTCACAGCTAAGGGAGAGGGAAGGGATCAAATCTAATAGGTGGTGTTGATGATTAACATTAATACCATCTTGCCTACATACTAAGCTTTTATTAGGTCATGTTTTATTGTCTTTAATGCTGATGTAGAAAGAAAGCTTTTGTTGATTGTGCATTTTTCAATATATAAGCTTGTATAGAATATAGAATTAACACGGTGCTTTTTCCGAGAGACGATGAGATTAAAAGGATAATGGCAGGCATAGTGGTTGTTTTCCCTTGTTGTTTTAGAATGCTAATAAGCATCATTGAGCTGTGACTGCATGCTGCTTTCTCCCAGAGCTCTAATGACCTGAAAGCTGCCCATTATCTCACCCACAGGTACCATCTCAGTTACCTCACTGCAAAGCTTGCACCACACTCCCAGAGGAGCCCAGTGCAGCCCAGAGATTTTCATTACAATTTCCAAAGTCACATCAAAATGACAAAACATCACAGTGCATTCAGCTCTGTCTGATTCAAATGGAAAGAACTTTAAGTTTCCACTGTAATTAACCCTATCCTTGTTAAGATAATTATGATCAAGCTCCCTGTCATAACTAATATCACAGCATCATCGCCTACGGCTCATGCATGGCCCTCATTAGCGTAACAAAACAGTGTGCAAAAACAAGCAAGAGGCACTGGCCTCCCCTGCAGAGGCAAAGCAGGCACTGGAAATAAAAAAAAAACTGATGCATAGTGAGTCGTTTCAACACACCAATCTACATCCCTTTGTATCATTTCCAGCACCTATCTCTTCCTTACACCAGATCTTATTGTCTCCTCAGTATCAAACATTGTTGACTATAAAGACTGACATCCAGTCTTTTTTTTTTTTTTTTTTGTGAATATAATGAAAGCCAGCTCACATTTCCAGCTATTGTTGTCAGAATTAGCTTTGTTAAAGCCTTGCTTCTTGAAACACACTGTGGTGCTCATATTATGGACAACCTGTAATTTAAGATGATCAAATTATTTGGCTACTAGTTTATTATAATTTTTTTAAATTAATTTTTAACTACAGGAACAAATGAACATTAGCTATAATTTTAAGTCTTTAAGTACTGACACCCATTTAGCGGAACCCATTCCCCCATTGATTTACATTGGTATTTAAAGTTCATATATCCTGTGATTACAGTACTCTTTACAGATTCAGTACATCCGGCAGTGAATGGAAATCACAGCATAGGGCACAGGTGAAAATGACACTGTGACAGGTAGGCCTACTAGTCAAAATTGAGCAAACAGAAATGGCTAGATTTGTTTGCCTCAAAGAAAATCGAAAAATAAAAGTGTTAATGATGTTTTGTTTAAGATATAAATAATTAAACCTTTAATATCTTAAAGTAAGTTTACTGTTTCTCAGAAACAACAGGTAGACATTGTATAATCATGCTAGTTGCTTCCAATTAAAAAATATATTTATAAAAGCATAATTGTTATTGAATTATTTACTTATATATAAAAATTAGCTACTAAACTGTCAAAGTTAATTATACAAACAAAAGCTAAACTGCATCTATTCACCAATGGCCAGCTTGAGTACCAACACTCATAACTTGACTATTTACATAATGCTGCCAGTGCATATGGAACTGGAACACTGAAGTTTACAAATTTGTGTCAAAACTTATTTTTTTTAAATGAAGATTTTTGCATTCAGTTTTGGTTATATTTCTGAATGTAGTTTATTATGTTTTAAAAATCAAAACAAACAAACAAAAAAAACCATACCAGTATGCATTGTTGGGTGCTACTGTTTTTGAGACAGACCATGGTTGACAGCTGACAAACAATATAGTGTTATCTATTGAATTGTCAGTCACATGTGCCATTAGTTTGTATGTATTTCAGGTTAGATGACTCCAACCTGTGAAATATTTTCCATACATAAATGTCAAAGGGAATTTCAGTAGGAGCTGTTACCAAAGGTTTCTACTGTGGTTTCCAAAATTAAACAAATTCTTGTTTTTGACAACACTTGACCTTTAAGCAGCGTTCTCTCCAGACCCCACTGAAGTGAAGATGGGTAAAAATGACAGTATGGCATTGGGTTCAAGGGTTGCCTTCTATCCTGATAAACACACTTATTTTTTTCAATCTAAATTTTAAAGTGCAAGTAAATTCAATGTATAGAAAATGTCATGCACAAATGTCACTTATTTTTATAGTCATCAAATAACATAGATTTATTTAGCCTAGATGTAAGAGGTCATGAAGGAGTGGTCTTGGATAACAGTGCAATGCTGTAATAAGACATCTTTTGATTAATTACACTCCATGAAACCAGGTAGGTGACATCACATTTAAGTCTCTGTTTTTCTACAAGATAAGAAACAGTAGTAAAACATTTGTATAGCAAGTTACATTTTTTTTAAAAATATGTATAAACATGCTTAAAAATTTTTAGTATACAAATATATTTTTAAAAGAACAATCCTCTTTTTTTGTAACCAAGTACTCAATGCCTTAAGGTTGATGGTTACTTTTTTGATCAGCGTGATAGCAAATATTGTGTACAGGTAGCATGTATAATAGTAATAGACAGTTAAGCCCTCTACGTCCAGATCTCTATACTGAACATGGGTATGTAGTATACAGGAGTTTAAAGGGTTCATGAAAAACACAGATAAGTCATTTATTTGTGTTTTATTCATATGATAACATTTTATAGCAATTACTGGATTGAAAACATTATTATGTTTTTTTAATTGATATCTGGGAAGGGGTTTCATTTTTACATCTGAAGTTGAACTGGTTAAATACTGAGAATACTTTAGTACCAGTATTTTTCATAAGGTCAGCTTTATTTCTGCAGCAAATTGGGAACTGAATTTCCAAAAAAGTAAGATTATTGGAGCCACCCCCCCCCCCCCCCCCCCCCCCCCTTTATCCTTACCCTCTTGAAGTAGAAAAGAGTACATTTTTAATTCCTGTTTACAATACTGAAATATCTAGAACTCAAGCATTGTTTTTTGAGAGTAGTGTCAGTTCAAAGACAGGCCTCCAACTAACTTCAGTGTGGAAAAAGTAATGTTTTTATTCCAATAAAGCAGCAGAGGCTTGGGAGTGACAGGCAAATTGACGTGCTGTTCAGAGGGCAAAAGATAAATGTTTGATGAATTGGCCAATGCTGGAGGAGTGATGGGCTTCATATGTGCATAATGGACTAGCTGCCTTTCGGTTCAGATTGCCTGCCAAGATAAGAAACCATAATGAATGGGCAAGCAGAGCTTGGCCATAAAAAGTAGGATTTGACTGGTTTTAATAAACTTAATAAAAAAAGTGCAGGGACAGCAATGTTTATTGCAATGAGCTGTAAGGAGGGAGACCAGGGTTAGCACAAACAAAAGCCAACTAGATTAGCTTGTTATCAGGAAAACAGCAACACACAAACTTCTAAAAGTGTCAGTCTTACAAAGCACTGCCAGTTTCCACTGACTACAGATAAAGATGTAAAGTAATATATAAGCTATGCTTGCTTATTTATTGATTTATTTTAAAATTAGTTTACACTGTATTCATCTATTGTAATATTATGCTAAAATGAAAATCAGTAGCTGCAAATATATATTATTCTAAAGCACATTGATAGCTAATATGAAAAAGAAGCATAATGCAATCTCCATTGTTCTCTTAATGATTGGTAACATGTGGGCTGTATTGTACATACAGGTAAACCTCATATAAAAAGGCTAACAGATATACATTCATACATGTAAAATTCAACTCCCAGTACATTTCACACACATTACAAACACAATGCATTCCATGCAATTGATATAAACAATGGTGGCTGTAAATGCAGCCATTGTTTAGTTAATTACATTAGAGCTCTTTGTGTACAATGGATATTAAACATCTACCAATGCACAAGTCTGTGTTTACCATCAGTAAATATAAATAAAACATCAGTAAAGGGCCTCACATTAAAACAATGACAGTATTTGCATCAATTTAGATCAGTTGACTACTCAGTTGATCTATTAAATAGTTGTAGATTGTATATACAAAACTGTGACTTTTCATATAAATATACTAATGCATTATCTTATCCAGCATGAAGAACCACATGCAATATTGGCCTTCCTTCACATTGTTTCGTATACATATTCAAGAACAGATTTGATTATTTTTGTTGTTGTTATTATTTATTTACATTAATTAAAAATATTATTATTACTTTTATTAATATTATTTCTATAGTTTCTATCACCTTTTACAGTTGAATCGAGGTTACATTTAGGAAAGTCTGTCTCTAGGTATTTTCACAGTTACTAACTTTTGTAAAAAATAAAATTGTAAAAAAAAACAAAAACAAAAAAAAACATTGAAGGATGTTAGTTCCTGAGCTATAACTTGAATTTTCCAACTGTAACCTTTCATTCTCCCACTTCATTTTTCAGACCCCAACATCAACCCCAGCTGGGTGGAGTACATTGCAAAACTTTTTTTTGAAAACCTCAGACTACAAGGACTTCAAGGGCTAACAACTTCAAAATGCCCCCTAATGTGTTAAGGATACACATGCCCAACTTTCCATCTTTGGGCTAAACATCCCAAATTGCATTACACAAGAATATGTGTATGAATGAATATGTATTTTAATAAATGCACATCTTGTATAGTGCAAATATGTTGCAATTTGTCTTGGAATTTGAGGCAATAATAGACTAATGGTTACCAAGACACAATCTATGTTCAGAGTGAACACAAAACGGTAAAGGAAAGCTTTTCTCTTTTTTTTTGGTTATATAATGTACAAAAATCCCCATCAATATGCTCAGTAAACAAAGTAGTTCTGGTTCAAGGTTCTTAGTCCTGAAAAAAGGTGGTATGAGAGTGGCTCTGAAGCATCGGGTGAATTATAGACTGCCTCTCAAGATTCACAGCTCTTCGTGGTAGGAGGTTAATATTCTCACATGTCATTAGGTCTGCTGGCTTCACTGATGGCTCATTGAATCAGGCAGCAAATTATTTCCTCATGCTGCAGAGGACACCGCACTTCAAAAGGAAGGAGCTGAGGTCAGGACGGCTCTCCAGTTTGATTAATGACTGGGGATCAGCAGAGGTTGCCTGTAGGTAAGAATGTGACTGAAGCTTTTGACAGCACTGACTTTTTAAGCTGGATTTGACCCAGGTCCTAGCAAACTTTGTTTCCAACACTGCCTCAGCCTGACCTGATGGGCCCTATCAAGAAAGTTCCTGACCCTGTGCCCTTTGTTACCAAACATGCTAGCTGCCTGCCCAGCTTGATATCAATCTTTCCAAAGGGCACCTCTTCCCAAGTGGTTCCAGTCAGAGTAAGTGTGAGACAGTAGCAGGCTGGACAAAAACAGATATTTTACAGAAATAGCACGTCAGTCACTAAGATGCATTTACTTTTTTGTCACATACAGGGTCATTTAATGCACTTTATATAAAAAATATATATATATTTTTTTTTTCATTAATTGATACTTAATGTTTTGTACCTGATAATGGCAAATATAGGCAAATATAGGCAAAATATTGGTGGGGCACAGCTGATATAAAATATGGCACAGGCTATTTTTTTTTTTCATATAGGCACATGCATCACATGCTGCTGACAATAAACAGTCCCCAGTCAACTACAAATCTGAAAAAAAGCATTATTATTGAGCACAATGACTAAATGATAATCATGACATCTTCATAGCTGCTGTACCACTGATAATTAAAAAATGGGACTTGTCCTATTAAGTCTGCATTTATTTTAAAATTAGTTTGAGCTGTGTTTGAGCTCCCTGCTCAAGCAAGTACGAATCCAAGGTTTATAATGGCCTGGTTAACATATTGTCACTAACAGAAGATAAGTATGGTATGTCAATTCTCAAAATTTTGAAAGAGTTCATGATACAAGCAGAACAATGAAAATTTGCACACAGATAGATCTACAGTCTCCATGAATCAATGCATGTGTGTTTTATTAACCTAATGATTCAAATAAATGTATTAGTGTGATAACTAAGACCTCATTCACACTTCTGTGCTGGCCCAGAGCTGCCTCATGGGCCACCTCAGATTGAGGTCCGCAACCCTGTTCACATTTGCAGTTTAAGAGCCTTTGCACATTCACATATGTGACATATTTTTTAAATGGAATGATAGCCTGCACTCAGAATGGAAGAGCTACCGGGATATACAGTACGCATGATTTGTAGCAGATGTTTCTTACTGAATTTTTTTTTTTTTCAATGCAGCACAGTAGTAATTTTCTATATATAAAAACAAAAAACAAAACATATATTATTGACTATTTTGACATAATGTTATGGTGTGTAATGGGGTCACAACTGACCACCTAATACTAGTAAGACTGCTTCCTCCGAAGGGAAGAAATTTTTTGTTTAACCTGCATGAATACTGTCTTTGTTTGCAAACACGATCGTTAAACTAGTCTGTTGTTTGCTCGTTATTATTATCATTGTCATTATTATTCTCTAGTCCCTAAACATTACCAGTAAAGACACTGTGCTCAACAACATGTACAACATAAACCATTGCTTACAGTGCGGGTCTCACCCTCACATGGTGCATCAGCGACCTTAATATTTTTGGATGAGAACAGTATTATTTATTTTGTGTGTGTGTGTTAAAGCAAGCTGCTAAAGAAATGATTGCCATTTTAATGTAAAGACGCACACTTCTGTAGCCATGTATATCGTTGCGTGCAAAATTAACAATGGTAGCTGAATATGCCAAATCGCCAGCACTATTGAACATTATTGAAATCCACAATACTGTAGTTTTTATATTTATCGCTTAGTTACTAAAAAAACAGGAAGAAAAGGTAATTGTGACAAGTTAAGCATAATTATGAATGCACTGCAGCGTGTATATTATGTGAAAGAAACAACCTCAGTGTTAACCCGTTAGATTTTTTTATTTATTTAATATTTTTATAATTAAAGTTGTATGATGTAGAAATAATTACCATTCAATATTGATCCTCTGCCGTCTTGGCTAGCAGAGCATTCAATTTTCTATTTACCTTTCGCTCGCGTGAGAGTATGGTAGTGTCTACTGAGCTAAGCAACCACATTGGTCATGTGATACGAAAAGGCCGGCCCTAGTCTGCGTTGCCTTCATACATATATAAAGGCCCTGGTCTCGGATTGCAGGCCGGCCCGGGGCTGCCTTTTCTTTTTTGGGAATGATCACATATTTGAAAAGGCGGCCCTGAGGCAGCCCTGGGCCTTCTTAAATCGTAACTGTGAACGGGGTCTGAGGCAGTCCAGAACCTTAAGATCTCAACATCTGTTAAAAATGAAAGCCTCAGGCCAAAGGTGAAAGAAGCTCTTTGTTGCCATAAACATGCTTGTTTTTCTGAAAAAAAAGATAAAGTAGGTCAGAAGTCATAGAGAGCATGTGTTTAACAATGCACGACTAATAGAAAATTGAACAGACCAGTCATTTGAATTTATGTCTGAGCCCCCCAGGTAAAAGGTCAACCATCACACTTACCAGGGTTCAATTTGATTGGGGGGAAGGGGGGGGGGATTTCCCAGGCTCTGTTTTTTGTTTTTCAGTTGTCAATCCCGGGGTGGGGGCTAAATTTAACCCTGACATTTAACTTAGATGGGGCAAACAGGATTCAAAATCTGAATCAAAGATCAAAAGGTAGTTCACAAAAGAGGTCAGTAAGCACTTCCGGTCCAGAATGGTAAGTTTAAACAGCTACACAAGGCTTGTAAGTACATTTCAAATTGTATATTTTCAACTCACAAGTGATCCCATAAATGAATGCTTTTATTTGCATGTAGCTGTGTAAGGGCTATGAAACCACTAGGACATAACTTAGCAGGATAGGCATCTCAGATCCTAAGAAAAATTACGGAGGATCAGGCTTTAGAATGAGCACCGTTCAGCATACTTGCTTGCAATAACAAACAAACAAAAGAGTAAAATGTCTGTTCGGTAAGGGGCTATTATACCCAGACCAGTGGGTATGGATGACTTGCATTGAATATCAAGTGAATTTGAATTTTACCTAAGAACGCTGTATACCAGTTCATACTGCTGGTGAAGCTGCCTGTCTTACATTTGTACTGAACACAAATATTTATGCAATACCTGGAAAGATAACCACAAGCCCCAGGTGTTTTAGTATGTGTTACATTTTACTTTGTGGAAGTACATTTTAAAATGGTGATTTTAAAAGGTTTACAGTTACATCTGGCAATGTCAAATGTGCTTACGCTAACATTTGTTCACGCAGTTAAAATGTTCCCTTGTCTTTTTAGCATGCTGTGTCTAGAGTTGTTCCACTACTTCTAGAAGTCAGATATATGTAAGAATTTAAGCATAGGGTCACTTTTGACTTCATGGCTATTTATAGCTGTCAACATAAGCTGTCTTCTGCCTACAAGTGGATATGCTAGAAATGGGTGTTATTTGGTGCAACTGACAAGAATATGGGATATTTGGAGAAAAATATGCTAATCATATTATTAGTAGTATTATTACAGAGATTTTAAAGTATTTAACATTTATGATATATACCTTTTAAAATATTCTATATACATTGTTACATTGTAAGCTCTGTATAACAAAATGCCTTGTGTAACAAAATATGAATGCAGTGTGATTTACGTATAGGTTTATTGCTACAAAGTTACCAGTGTGTTTGACTCAACACACAAAATAATATCTGAGCAACTGTCGCCTCATAGCAAATGATCAATAACGCTTGATGGATGCCCATGACACAGCTACGCCAATGGAATCTATTAAACCCCTTCCCTCTGAAAACCACATCAAAAGAACCGTTTCTGCCTCTTGGCCTAGCATGCATTCAATTTGCCTTGTAAAGAAAATTTCGGTAAAAGCCTCCATTTATGACATTAAAGAAATAATTGATGGCTTGCAACAGCTTTACTGATGGGAATCTATGTCTGAAATCTCATTTTATCCACACTAAGGGGTAAATAAAATCTTAATTTTTCAGTATTAAGGGAGAATTAAACCATCTGATTATTTAATTGGAACTAGGCCTCAGGCTTGAGCAGTAAAGAAGGGATTAAGGTCTCTACCACCTGGGCTGTCATTCTCATGGGCCCCATTACCACCTCCTTGTTCGTTTTTAGTCAACAGATTAAAATGCGAGCGTTGCAATCTTTGATCTTTCACTCGTTGACACAAATCCTTTCAAGCCCCCATCGTTTCTCTGCTAAGGTAATTAGTACTAATTAAAAGGTTTCCAGCAGTCTGTGTACTATTTTTCCCCTCCAAAGAAATTGCCTTTGCAAGTGCCTCCCATATTTAAAAATGTGTGTATCATTCACATTCTTCTTTATTTCATTAATAAAAGATCAAGTAGATTAGTGAATCTACCATTTAAAGATAAAGCAAATGAACAATTTCAGTATATAGCCACGTCTGGCCAGTTGAGAATCTAACTGTGCAGCAGCCACTTGCTCCACAATCCACAGATAATGCAAATAGGAAAACATATAAAGGCTGTTGCCTCACAGACATGTACAAAACTATATTTGTTAAAAAGACAAAACTTGCTCATTTTTTCACTGCATGCTCATTTAGAAACTTTAGCCAGGTGTTCATTTACAGCTATAATGAGGTGTAAATGTTCATGAATCGCACCTTAGGCACTGTATGTTAAGTGAGCATTTTAATCATGCTAATTCCTTAGACTAAAACATTTTCCAGGTTATTGTAACTTCAAACCTAGTTGTAAATTAATTAACAACTCCAAAGAAAGAGAATGTAATTAAAGCCATCTCATTTTTTACTGAATTGAATTACATCTAGTCCCTATGGTCTCACCCAGTAAAGGCACCACAGTGCCAGAGTGCTGGATAATTCTTTGCTTGTACTGAGTTGCCAGTCTTTCAGCAATGACTGCATTGGCTTCTGTGCCCCTTTGGGTTTGTGAGGACATTTGTTTGGGAATAGTCCATCTCATCATGTTTCATCTACCCCCCCCTGGTCAGGCACCCCACAAGGCTAGATTTTACAGACTGGGCCCTGGCCTCCTTAGGTTTGGCAGGTAAAAGCCTTTAATACGCTTTACAGCTGAAACAGTGGTCTCCCACCGATCTTCAGTCCTCCTGATCACTAAGTGGGTTGCATTAGAGAGACAACATTCACATTGGTTTTAAAAATGGAGGTAACATTGATCAATGCATAAATAAATACACTGGAGCATAGGACTTACAAATACATATCCTTTAGTAATTTTAGAAACAGCATAAAGCAATCAATTTTTTTTATAGTTTAAGATGTTCTGAAGATTTCAGCAAACCCTTTCCAATGAAATTGGTTAATCCAAGTTCAGTACCAATTCTGAATCCCTGGGCTATAATCCATTAGAGTCAATCTCTCTGTAGCAACATCCTAGACAAGTACTAAATGTATTGTGCAGTACATTTATTGGATTCGTTTCCCGCTTCTAGATTTAGATAAGAAATATACAACTTGTTAAGCCTGTTTCAACAAAAGTTGCTGCAATACCTGATTCTAGCATCTTTTTTTCAATCCATACTTGTATATTATCTGTGTGATGCAGAGAAGACTATAGGAAGCTTAGAAAACAAATCACGAGCTTCAACCTGAACCATGAAACAACCTTTTCAGAATTTCAATTGCAGATTTTTTAAATGTAAACAAATCCTTTACCAGCTCTTAGAATTCCCAGCAATTCAAGACATGAATAGCTGCAGCATATATAAAAATATATGATGTTAGTAAAGTCAGTCACTTCTTATAAATATTTAATTTGAATGGCCAGAGTTTAATGTTGGAATTTGTCCAGCATTTATTAAAATGCATAAGTAACTGCATAACTAACACACTTGCATTCGTTCCCTATTGCTGTTTATTTATTTATTATCCTGCTTAGCCAGATAATACTAAAAATGGACAATTCTGTGACTCTGGTGACATAAGAGAAAAATATGAAAATTGTATATCAGCTGTCAAGCTGCCAATGGAGGCTTTGTCACAGAGCAGTGCATGCAAAAATACATAATCATCTGTGGAAAACAGGCAGCGTTAAACTGAAATCTGAGGTTATGAAAACATAAAAAGGTTTATTTTAAGTAACTATGGTCCCCCAGCTGGGACTTGAATAGCCTCTGTATATAAAAGAGTTGACGGGATATCCTTTATTGTTCAGCAATGCGTGTGCAAGCCCAGATTAAATCCGAGTCCCTTAGAATGCAGCAGTTATAGGAAGATCAAATATTAGCTCAGACCTTAAAACCTGCTAAAGTAACTATGGCAATTAAGGGAAGGGCTGCCTCTGTGTAATACCCATCTGTGGTAAAGTGGTTGATTGTGTACAGGTGCAGGAGTGATGCAGTGCGCAATACACAAACAAACAAGGAGAGTTATAATCCAGCTGGAAAGGTATTTTATTGTATCCAGGTCTGGCGACCAAATAATAAGACCCCGGCAATACTCAACAATGTGTACTGCGTGATGTAAATAATAACGGGTTGCAGTCCCAAATAATAAACAGAAATATCTGCCCCACAATAATACTGACATGGTCACCAGTCCTGGATGCGTGCAGTAGTGCTTGTGGTGGGTGATACAGTTTATTTAGTGACAATCGTGCAGTGCTGTTCCAGGTTATTGCTGGCCCTTGGCGACAGCTCCAGAATCGTGTTTAGCCATCTAGTAATACACAACAAGACAATTACAGACAAACAAAACAAAACACTTATGAATGTCTCTTTATTATTTCTCACAGGGTCTCTCACACCAAGTTTTTAAACCAAGTGAAGGAACAGATACATCGCTTCGACCACTATTTATACTGTCCCTCATGTCCCCTCCTGTAATCCGCAGCTGCCACATTATTTGCCATCCAGGTCAATGAGTTAGTGTAACGAAGCTCTGTCTCTTTTCTACATGACCGACTTCCCTTTAACCCTCGGAACGAAGTGTCAGGTCAAGTAGTCCAGAGTACTCTGTTCCCGTACCTTAGTGCCCTCACAAGTCGGGAAGGAGATTTATCACAAAAAATCATTGTCTTTCTGTCACACCATCTAATGCAAAGTCACTGTTAACTAATGTGTTGTCCCTGAACAAACTACACCTGAACCAGAGAAAAATCCATTATTAATATTTCAGAATATGATTCTACCTCTAACTGTCTCTAAAGAAGTACTTTAACATACTATTCTACCATGCCCCCCTCATTTTATTCATACATATAAACATTTAAAAATTAATTTTGGTTTTATTCAAGCTGGCCCTGCACAGGTTTGATGCAACAGATTAGAAAAGTATCACCATAGCTAATCGTACAAGTATTAAATAGTCACACTAGGGGTATTGACAAAAATGATCTCACAGTATTCCATTACCTTAAAAAAGCAAGCTCCATTAGAGAAGGCAAGTCTAGTCAAATCCTTTTGTAATTCTACAGAGCTGAATTGCTGTCAACATCATTAGCCACCATTTCCCAACTCAATTCAGTACTTCTGAAGTGTTCTTTATTGTGTAATGATCCAAAACTCTAAAAAGATTGCCACATCAAAGCCATGCTTGAACGTTACCTCACATTCAGCCTACTGACATGTCAAGGAAGGATTAAATGTGCCTCTATAATTATTTTTGTTTTTTAAATGGAAATATTGTTCATCATCTCTTCAGGTGACAATAGTCAGAGTTGTACAGAAACACAGGGAGAAACAATAGAGTAGGGGGTATTAAATGCAAACTGATTAACAAGAACATCCAAATACGTTTTTATTTGAAAAATGTAACATACTAGGTGTTGAATAAAATAATTGCAGCCTGTACAAGTGGTTAAACAAAAATCATTCATGGTCTTTTCTGTACAAAAACTCCTTGAATTTGTGAGCTCCCTGTGTTTTATTATGTTTTAGTTCAACATAAAAAGAATATTTTCAAATAAACTGTAAAGTACTCTTTTTTAATACCAAATTGTAACAGTACATTTTGAAGATAAATATATCAGTATGGGTGTTTACTGTTGACCAGGTAGCAGTCTACAAATTAACACACAACACACCCTACCCAAAGCTTCTGGCAAAGGTTACTTCTTATGAAAGAGATACTCTTTATGTCGTGATGTGAAGTGGTTTTTATATATCGTTTTAAGTCAACACTTGCTAGTATAAACAAAGCTGTAATATTATAAAACAGTTTTTTATCCCCTCCACCTCTTCCTTCAAACTATTGCAATAGATGAGATGGATTAGGGTAATTTTAAACACAGCCATCGCTTTAACAGCTTCAACTTCACTCAAGGGTGCACTTGCCAGAGTGATAACCCAGGATGCAATTTGAAGCACACAGCTATTAAATTTGTTCTACCAGGAAGCTGTGGCAGACCTTTTTTCTCATTTTGTGTAGTTAAAAATATCAGCATGTGCTAGGAACCTGCAACATGGACCCCACAGACACATGGCTTGAGATTTAAAAATAATGTGGCCCTTTAAGTTGTTTGTTTTTTTTAACTCTAAATCAAATAATATAATGTTGCACCACTTTTAAAGCCAATATCTCTTTATCATTGATACTACTAGAGATTTACAAATGGCTGTTTCCTGTGAGCTGAATTTGAAAGCAGCATTTCAAAGTATGTGACCATGGCAAAGTCACACAAAAACAAGTCAAGTTCAAGGTCACTGTCACTACCATGTTGCCTGAGGTATTTATGTATACCTTAATTCTTAAATGATTTCTGTGAAATGTTGAAACAAAATTAACGATTCATTTTTTATTGGACAATTCATTATAAAACATTATTAGAATACATCTGTGTGGATAATCTCAATAGGATGGCCATGTGTCAAAATACAGTATACCTGTTGCGGTAAAAGTATGAATATTGGCAAATCTTAAGATTTAAGATGGTAAGCAAAATGGTAATTGCCTGAAATAAACACAATAACATTTTACTTCAGACATTTACCGGTAAATCTCAAGAATTTGGACTTTCTCTCTTTCGCGCTTTATAAGGTTTCAGGAGTCCTGTGTAACTCCAAGTGTCACAAGAGTCTACCATGCTGCAATAAGTACATATATCTAGTCACTGCCTGTATTTGTGGCATTTTGTGTCATAACCAAAGCTTGATTTTCTGTTGAAAAAACAAAGGTCCTAAATTATTTATTTTGTATTTAAAACCTTATTTTTCATCAAACTACTACTGCGTATTTGGAATAAAATATCCTTCAAGACCATTGTGAATTGTTTTATAAGCAAATTTACCAGAATGTTGGTTGTTCTACATAATTGGATCACAATATTGTTCAGTACCATGTTGAACTAGTTTAAATTGCTCAATTGTGCATTACTGTAAGCTCATTAATGATTATTTTGTTAATGGAAAATGTGCTTGCATAGATAAATATATTGTTCAACATTGATGTTTTTTGTTAACAGAACATTTGTATGCAGAAATACATATATTGTTTGACATTAATGATTATTTTGCTAATTAACAATTTATAAGTAGAAATAAATACATTATTTGATGATTTACCAATACACTTCAGCAAATCATAAGATTAACTAGTAAATGTCCGAAAAGCAATCTATTTCTTCAGAATTTTGGATATTTTGTCATCTGATTTGGTAAAAGTTGACATTTACCGGTACAACTTAAGATTGACCAGAGTCAGCCTTTTACTGTAACACATACACTTTGAAAATATGAAATCAGTACGTCAAATCTTCTCTGCGATACACGGTTTTGGCAATGCAGATGTGTGAACTTTGAAAAAGTCCTCTGCCCTTATCATCCCGTAACTAAAAGGTCCCATGGCTACAAAATGGCCATATTGGTCACAGGTCAAAGCTAAGGGTTCTGTTACATTTTGCCAGAGGAGATTCCATAGCTAAAAACATGAGAGCTAATTCTTATGTATTTTATGAATTTGTATTTAGTGATGTTAAAGTGTTACTGACCAGGCTGTGTGGTTTAAAACACAACATATTAAATTCCTGCTTTGCTGTACGTATTCTTGCTTTATCTTCTTCAACATAACTGCGATTGTTTTCCTGTTTGTATTAATATATTCCTGATCATAAATCAGTTTTGATTAGCCATTACAGTTTCATTATTTTCCTTATCAAAATGTCTTCTGAATTAATAACAACATCTGTTAAAATCCAACCTGTTCAATCAGAAACCTTTAATTGGTTTCTGATTCCTTGAAAAGGTCAGCATTTTGATTGGTGTATCTGTCCTACCTGCTCATTTTAGCACAAGTTGAGAGGGGTAGGAACAGGTTTATGAATATACCCAGTAAGCCCTTGTCACAAAGATGGCTGCAGTTGGTGATGTCAGACAAGAAACAGGAACCAGGAAATAAACAAGAGAGAGGTGGAGTTGGGTGGAGCTGAGCGATTGGTTTCACTCAGCATCTAATGAATGAACAGAACAGTTAATAAAATGGTTGTAACAAACAAAAACACAGGACACGGGACTTTCGCCAAATTAAAGAGACAAACAAAACGGACTACACAGACAAACATGGTGAGCTGATATTTTAACTATTAACTATTACTATTATTATTATTATTATTATTATTATTATTATTATTATTATTATTATTATTATTATATAACCTCCGTCTCCAATCCCGTTCTCCACTCATCGAACACACAACCCCGAGTGAAAACATGCTGCTTTTATGCAGCTGTACCGAGACTCGATTGCTAATCAATCATTCAATTGGAGTCGCAGTACAACTGCAAGTGAATTAATAAAGTGCAATTCCCCGTGCTCACATAATATTACATTTTACTTGCGCGTGAAGTGCTGTGCAATCCTCGTGCCTAAATACAAATATACATTTTAAACACTCGTGTTACACAGACCCGTTTATATCCCGTGTACCAATGACTATACACCAACATTAACACACAACATACAACACAAAATACACACAGGGGCGGGGCACTTTGCCACAGCCCTGTATAATCACAACATTTGCTTTACAGACTCAAAATGTGCACAAGACATTGGCACACAGAACACTTTATAACCTAGGCAGTAAAATTTGCTGTAGGACAGATGAACCACTCACAATTCTGAACTTTGGGATAGCAGCCAGGAACCAATTAAATATTTCTGATTGACTCAGGGATATAAAAATATAAAAACTATTGTAATTATGTTGAAAAAAAAGATACTGCAAGAGTCTGTACAAGAAAGCAGTAAACCAAGGAAAGTAATGCATTGTGTTTTAAATCCTATGGCCTGTTCAACAACACTGTGGAGTCTATTCATAAATGTCTAATGATGATGCAGTCGGTTGGAAATTTGGGCTTGGTTGGTATTACAAAAAACACTGATCGATTTTTTTTTTTCTTCCACCACAAAACGATCCATTTTGTGTACAGTGTGCAACATGGTGTGAAACTTTCACTGATTCATAAACATAAACTCGCCACTGATTGATTCCCTGCTTTGAGCGGTGTTTATTATTATATTATTATTATTATTATTATTATTATTATTATTATTATTATTATTATTATTATTATTATTCAAACGTCCTTCTACAGTGCTTTTTGTTTAGTTTATTTATTAATTTTTTTGGTCCTGCAGTTAGGAATGGAAATCTTACGTGTGCATATGGAAATGTGTTTACCAGCGTTGCCAAGCAAAACGAAAATACAAAGTATTTATTTAAAAAATACTTTGTTTTCTAAATTATGACATGTCCTGATTTTTGGCAAATGTGATATTGGAATCAGATTTTGCAAACTGCCCATTACTGGCAGATGCAGATTCCGGTTATGGTAATACCGTTGGTGTATTTTGTTTTCCTTTTTGCAACTGCTATCGACAGCAACCAGGAAGCATTAATAATGGTGATGATGTCATCAAAAAGAGGCCAATTGTCATTCTTGAACAACTGTACACCCATTCATAAAGTGCTTTGCGACAGTCGTCCGTAGTCTTAGATCATTTTATGAATAGCAATATGGATGACTTTCATTAGTTTTAAACTAAATTTGTTTGATTACAGCAGTCGGCAACTATTTTCATAAATATGGCCCTATGACCCTTAAGGAAAACACCGCCAGGATTATAAAATGAAAGCCTGTCTGCATTCAATTCTACCACTGTTTAGAATTGGCAAAGACAGTGCGCCATTAAAGGACAAGATAAATATGTGAGAATAAATCATGGATTGCTGATGCACTAAACAAATACACTGTAATTTGCATTGAAATGTGGTTTAGATGCCTCAACTATTCAGCTATTGTACAACAGTATAATCATTTAAAGGACTGCTAGCTTTTTTTTCCAATATTAACCAGTGCTTCTTATAACACTACAACAATTATAGAAGTTTGGCAAAATGTCATACAACCTTCAGCCGAGCACCCAAACTCAATCTGGGAATAAGGAGAAAAAAATCAAATGAAGTCACAATTCTAATACTAGCGACAAACTACACAGTAGCAATAACAAAGAAAACCTGGTAGACACTTATGCAGAAACAGACAGTATAATTACTTTTGTGCACCTCATTTCTGGTAAGGTGTTTTTCTTGCAGGTGTTGCAGGAGCTAAAGCTGATCAAGATTAATGGAATAATGTCAAAAGGAGCAGAAACACAATATCCTGATCAAACAAAACCTACACCGTGCCAGTCATCCAATGACATGAAAAGGGCTAAAATGTTTTCCTGTGCGAAGTGAAAGTTGGATCATTACATACTTTGAAAAGCTATGTAATGGACCAGGTAAAGTCCAATATCATGTTGAGGAGCCAGTTACATATTACACACTTTTACGCTTCTCTTCATATTCCAAAATGCACACATATGAGATTAACGATCTCTTCATGTTGAGCACTGTATGCATATAGCAACCCCGCCACAAAAATCGGTACAAATATTTATTTAGATTAAAAAAGTTGACCTCTATGAAATGCATGTAGCAAAATGAGAAGTTTGACACATTAACATTATTTTATCGGTGAAACATTTATAAAATCACTGCAATATTTGTAATATTTACTGCGTTCAGCTCGGCCAGGTACTTCCAGAGAGCCTCACTATCCAGAAATAAACAATGTAATCTGTTTCAAGAACTAAATTTTGCAAACATATCAACTTTTTTGACACTGCTACAATTCGCTGCTGTAAGTAGGACAATGCTTAATGACCCTAACACAGTATCATACATATCTACATACACACACACACACACACATATATATATATATATAATATATATATATATATATATATATATATATATATATATATATATATATATAGTGCCTTGCAAAAGTATTCAGACCCCTGACCAATTCTCTCATATTACTGAATTACAAATGGTACATTGAAATTTCGTTCTGTTCGACATTTTATTTTAAAACACTGAAACTCAAAATCAATTATTGTAAGGTGACATTGGTTTTATGTTGGGAAATATTTTTAAGAAAAATAAAAAACTGAAAAATCTTGCTTGCATAAGTATTCAACCCCCACACATTGATATTTGGTAGAGCCACCTTTTGCTGCATAACAGCTTTAAGTGTTTTGGGGTAAGTATGTACCAGCTTTGCACACAGAGTCGGAGTGATTTTGGCCCATTCATCTTGGCAGATTTGCTCCAGGTTGTTCAGGTTGGTTGGACAACACTTGTGGACCGCAATTTTCAAATAGTGCCACAGATTCTCAATGGGATTGAGATCAGGACTTTGACTAGGCCACTGTAGGACATTCATCTTTTTGTTCTTGAGCCACTCCAGTGTTGCTTTGGCCTTGTGCTTGGGATCATTGTCCTGCTGAAAGGTGAATTTCCTCCCAAGCTTCTGTTTTTTAGCAGACTAAAGCAGATTCTCTTGCAGTATTCTCCTGTATTTTGCTCCATCCATTCTTCCTTCAATTGTAACAAGATGCCCAGTCCCTGCTGATGAGAAGCAATCCCCAGAGCATGATGCTGCCAACACCATACTTCACTGTAGGGATGGTGTTTCTTGAGGCATCTGCAGTGTTAGGTTTGCGCCACACATAGCGCTTTGAGTTTTGGCCAAAAAGCTCTATCTTGGTCTCACCTGACCACAAAACCTTTTCCCACATGGCAGCTGGGTCACTCTCATGCTTTCTGGAAAACTCCAGATATGCTTTCAGTTGGTACTTTTTGAGTAATGGCTTCTTTCTTGCCATCCTCCCATACAGGCCAGTGTTATGCAGAGCTCTTGATATGGTTGACTGGTACACCATTACTCCACTCCCAGCCATTGAACTCTGTAGCTCCTTTAAAGTGATTGTTGGCATATCTGTGGCTTCTCTCCAAGTCTCCACAAGGGTAGGCCTTTTCTTGGCAGTGCCTGGGTGGTGTGATGCAGCTTCCACTTCCTGATTATTGATCCAACTGTGCTCACTGGGATATCCAAACACTTGGATATTATTTTGTACCCTTTCCCTAATCTATGCATTTGTATTACTTTATCTCTAACTTCTGTAGAATACTCTTTGGTCTTCATTTTCCTTCAGATTCACAGCCTTACCAATGATCCTTCAACAGTGGGGTTTTTATCCAGAAAATGTGACAGCAACTTTAATGGTTCACAGGTGGAGGCCAATGTTAAGGTAATTGTGTCCTCGTTAGGGCAATTTCTTTCATCGGTGCAAGCTGGGAGCTTCCACTGCACAGGTGTTGAATACTTATGCAAGCAAAATATTTCAGTTTTTTATTTTTCTTAAAAATATTTCCCAACATAAAACCAAAGTCACCTTACAATAATTGATTTTGAGTTTAAGTGTTTTAAAATAAAATATCGAACAGAATGAAATTTCAATGTACCATTTGTAATTCAGTAATATGAGAGAATTGGTCAGGGGTCTGAATACTTTTGCAAGCCACTATATATATATATATATATATATATATATATTATATTGTGTGTGTGTGTGTGTGTGTGTATGTGTGTATGTGTGTATATATATATATATATATATATATATATATATATATATATATATATATATATATATATATTTTTTTTTTTTTTTTTTTACAAAAATCCATTCAAATTGTACAATGATGAGAAATTTAAAATGTCAATTTAGGATTTAGCCATGAAACATCCCATCTTTTTTTTCAGTCTTTAATGCTAATTAGCATTTTTTTAACAATATATGAGGTGGGTCCTGTACAAAGTGACTTTCATCCCAGTAACACTAACGTAGAAGGAAACCATGCCCTTCTGCCCTAATTGTTACGCTAGAAGATGTCCTCTACATCTTGTCTCGGGAAAAATCCTTTGTCTAAGTGCCATTATGTGTCATCTCTGCTGAGCCCCCTGCCTCGCGGGGACATTGAAACTGTGCAGCAGGAGACGCTTCTCAAGGCTTTAAGAACTACAGTAAATCTTCAAACAGTTTATCCAAACAAAGGCCACTGTGTATGGAGAAAAAAGACACAGGAAACAGATGAATAAGCAACATCAATTACCAGGGGTTGACCTTGGCGCCCCACACCATGGCACACATTTCACACCAAATCGCAGCAGATTGAAGTTGACATGCCTGGAGTGAAAACACTAGCCCTCACAAGGTTACCACTATGCATTTGTAGAGCCAGGGATAGAAAGACAGAGTAAAAAAGAAGGCAGGGGAGGAGAGTGGGGGCTATGAATGAGAAATCACGCATAATGGGTCTGGGTTTATTTTAAAGTGAAACAAAATGGCTCAATTTGAGCACTTAGTCTGTCGAAATTGGCCAGCGTGAGATACAAGAGGAACATACAAGAGGACAGCCGACTGATAAGTAGACTAGAAAGGAGAACAAAGCCTCGTGTCCAACAAGTTTACACCACACTTGAGAGATGCTGTGTCCCTTTTCTTTTATGAGAAGACAAGGATAGATTATGTTGGAAAAAACTATATATTTTAAACAACCCAAACAATTATGAAGCTGAAAAAAACTCTTATGCATCATTGCATTACATCAAATGATCTTCTCTGATTAAAATCAGGATACAATACATAGAAACATTTACACCACCACCAAAAGAAAAACAACAATAATAAAAAACAATTTGGATAATGGCAAATATAGCAATAGCAAAGGTTTTGATGGCATTTGTGTCAATTACTGGCCTCAGTGAATGGCTGAAATAGCACCAACAGAAAAGATCACAAACTGTTAAAACCAGAACACAGACTACTCTACATATCAATCCAATACACAACTTTAGTTAGTGGCAGAACCTTAAAATTGCCAAGAAGGAACATCCATCAGAGGACAATCTGACAATACACACACACACACACACACACACACGCACATATATATATATATATATATATATATATATATATATATATATATATATATATATATACACACACACACACACACACACACACATTCTCCAATTAATTCATTGGAGGATGGAGGATAGTCATTACTCTCCAATCAGCAGCTACATTGTCAGTAGTTGTGTAATTCTTTTTAAATTATATGTAAATCCCCACCACCCATATGTTTTTTAATTTAAAAAAAAAAAAAAAGAAGGTTTCCCTCTCAATCCACAGCAACAAAAAGTCACTGTCACATTTTTGACAGACAAATTATCAAATCAAAAATGGAATGCCATTAAGCCCTCAGGTTCTATGTGTCAGGCATGGTTTAAAGAGATATGTCATTGATCTTCAAATTTAAACTAAATGCCAGTAGTGTGTATTTATCATCTATAAAGGAATATTGAAATAAAAGTACTGCAGCAAACAATAGAAATATCCTTACATCTTTAAAAACATTAGCACTATTCAAATACAATAATAATGTCTTCTCAAGAAATGGAAATCAAGTCAAGATGTAGATGGAAATCATTTTATCTAGGTGATGTATATTACTATAAAGGAATTGCAAAATGAGCGATGGAAATTTTCAGGTCAATTATATTGTCAGTACAGTCAATGCCTCTGAAATGAATACCCAAGTTGTGAATATGTATTTAAAAATTGAAAGGGGGGAAAAAAACACTTTAATAGACACTCAATGCTAATAAGTAACTCAGATAAGAGCCCTTTTAATAAAGGCAGAGACACCTGCATCTTAAATCCAACTACAGGGGTAAAAAGCAAGTAACAAGATCCACAGGTCAGTTATATATAAATATAGATACATACACACACACACACACACACACACACATATATATATATATATATATATATATATATATATATATATATATATATATATATATATATATATATATATACAGATTTTTTATATATGTATTTTAGCGACCCGGGCACCGTTGTGTGTCTACTGGACTATTACGTTGTCCCGTTTGTTTGTCTGGTCTGTCTTGTCCTGTGTACGTGTTACATGTATTATAAGGGTGCAACCAAGCCACCTAGAATGGGGAAAGGAGCAGGGATAGACTCAGTTTGTTAGTGTGGGTGAAGTGGGCAGGAGGAACAAGGGGGTGTAAGTACAGTCTGCACGGGAGAGTGAGAGGAGAAAGCTGAATGAAAGAGAGACAGAGAGTGTGAGGCTTCAAACATGGCGTGGAGCCTCGCCATGCCCTGGGGAAAGATGGCTTGTGAGATGGGGCCTGTGGGAGACTGGAAGAGGAAGGGGCCTGGGAGAGAGTAAGTGAAGGAAGGAGTTAGGGATTTATTGTTTTTGTGGCGTGGTCTTGGCCCAATAAAATGGTTATTCATGGCAACATGTCTGTCTTCTTCTGTCTCCTCTGAGGCCACTGGTCATTAGAATATGTTACACTCATAGTCAAGATTTGGTCAATGGCTGACAAAAATAACCATTTTGCGATTTGAGCATTGACAAATTATCAAAGAACGAAAGGTTATTTCTGTCTTTGAGCAAATTATTTTGATCAAATTGCAAAATTGAAAATGTTCAATTGTGAAATGCGCAAGATGTGCTTGGAGAGAGGGTGGGGGTTCTTGGAGGTTGGGCTCCAACAAATATTCCATGAGAATTTAAGAATTTAAGCCCTGTGTGTGTCTCATATATATATATATATATGTGTATAAAATCATGGCCCATGCCTGAACGAGGTAGCTTCAGAAATGCAAGTGTTCTAAAGAATGGAAAAGAAGGGTAAAATCTAAATCTGAAGTGACAGAAAACAAGAATTCTATTTATTGTCTCTCTTCAAATCCTCAAAAATGTAAATGAATGCTCCTTTAGAACAAACTATAAAATACTAACCTTGGAATACTGAGTGGCAGAAAGAATTATGGGTTATTGTACTGTCAAAATGCAAGACAGCTCTATGATGAGATACTGTGTTATTTAGACAATCAGAAACTTAAGAGGCAAAGTGACACATTTCTTCCATCATGAACACTCTTGACATGCATCATGATAATTTCTAAAAGACAAAGGACTACATAAAAGAAAAACATAACAAATGTGTTAATGTGGTTGCTCCATATATACCGATCCAGCAGGTATTTTAGTGTATGACTGAATAATAAATAATTTTAATATAATTTCCATTTCGACACAAGCAGTCAGTATGTGTGCAGTTGATCTACTTACTTTAACCTGCATGTAATTAACTGCAATTCTACAGCAATACAATACAATAGACAGATTGAGATTTTTTAGTTTTTAAGGTTTTCATTAGAAACCATTACATAAGTATGATTAATATATGTTACACTTCATAAATGTGCCGTGGTGGAAGGGGGTAGTTGAATGGAATCACCTGTGATCTGGTTATTTCAATATTTAACCTATGTAACAATGCAGGCTTATGTTAGACTGACCCTAAACTCACCAGTACTTCTATGCTCTTTGAATTTTAAATTGACTATGACTTAAACTGCTCTTAGAGTAAATAATCTAACAGATACTAAAGTCTATTGCACAGGATGCAGCTCTGGTGTAATAGGAAACTGTTACAGGTCGGCTTGTGTAGTCTTTGTGGACACATGCCCACATTACAAAAACAACCACAGCAGCTGGCACTTGTTGGCAATGTAGTCAACAGTCTTGCAGAGTGACCAGTAATTAAATAAGCAAGAAGACAAAATAACATTCACCCCTTTATTCTGTTTGGTACCTCCTAATGTTGAGACGTAGGTAAAGGGTAGTGTGGAAGTGAAATGAAATTGAGAAAAACAAAAGCACAATATCCAAAAACTGGCAAAAAATATTCAGTGCAGAATCTGGCTAACTGCCTGATGTTTACTGAAGCTAAAGTAGCAGCATCTGCAACACTACAGAAAGCATATTGAAAAAGGCAACACATGCAAATTAAGCATCCTGAGCAAATTGCTGGGACTCATTACAAAAATATCTGAAGTAAATATCCAGTCCAGGGATGAATATGCAACCTTTTGAAACAGGCAAGCCACTAAAATAAAGAACATATAATACATAGATTAAATTTAGCGCATTTTTATTTGTTTTTTATTCTCTTTAAGGCAGCTAAATTCATTATATTACATTCAAAACATGCGCTGCACACAATGCGCTACACAAGCTGAAAGGTATAAATAAGTAAAACAACCATTCATGAGAAAGAAATCATTTTGTAGAACTGTTTTTCCATGTTTATGCATATGAAAATTGTTACCTTTTACAGTCTAATGTAGGGCTATAGTGAGGCACATAATAATAATGTGCAACTCAAATACTGCACTCTTCTGTTCCTTTCAGTTCCAAGATGTGGGCTTAATTTGCCAAAAAATACTCCATCTGAGACCTGCATACTGTTGCAATCTTGTAATATTAAGGATTTAAAAAAATGTGTTGGGTTACTTAGCAACCAATATTGCCATGTTGTACAAACAGTGCCTACTTTTGGGAGTAATATTTGTAAACTATTGCCTGAACTATTGCCCTACAGCCAGGTCAGGTCACAGGTTTGTATATCCTGTTCAGTCCTGAATCCACCAGCAGGATGACCTATTAGGTGGAAACCACGGGC
>NC_054546.1:10295561-10370561 GCF_017654505.1 Polyodon spathula | reverse complement strand
TAATAGAAAGTAATCTTTCGTAAAAATATTTGTGATTCTTCAACAAGTTTTTAATAGATTTTATATATATATATCTTATATTATATATATATAATAGGTATACTATATATATATATATATATATATATATATATATATATATATATATATATATATTATATTGCGTTAATTTATTAGAATGATTTTGTTGGCAAAATATTCCCCTGAATACTATATATAACTATTTATTTAAAGTCCCTTGTGTTGCCCTTGGGCTAAAACCCATGAACACTCAAATTACAGTTCCTCATCACAGCATACTTGTGTAAGGGAATTTTAAAAGTTTTTAAGTCCCCCTTGGATGTCCCAAAAGTGAAAGATGTGTCTGATAAGTGAGAGAGGTCAAACATGAGCACAGATATTTATTACACGTACTGCAACCAGATGGAAGCAACTCATCCATCAGAGAAGCTGCATCCCCATCACAACAGCTCCTCATAAAGAGCCTCCTTCTTTTTGAACCAGGCAGACCACTGTTTATATTTATAAAAACTGACCTTCTGTAGCCCAAATGCACCCTTTTTTAATCATCTTTACCTATCACTCCCAAGCTATTTTTAAAGTTTACTTTTATCAATAGTTGTTCGGTAGCTCAGGGAGTTATTAAAAGCATACCAGGGCAAGGAAGGGCGTTTCTGACACTTGCTCCCTCATTCATCAGCTCCTCATAGGGCTGTCGGTGACAATGAAAAGATTTCACAATACCGTGCAGCAGAAACTCATTCTCCTTCTCATCCATCATGCTCAACCCAGCAGCAGTTCCACTGACCTAATCTGTAATGCTTGGGTGCTCACCGGAGACTTCTTAAAGGCATCCTTCATTAATGTTAGTTACCCAGACACAAGCCTATAGTAAATGTAAAGACAACACGCTGCTGTTGAATTATTTGAAGGCCTTTCACCTCCAAGATCAAGAATCAAATGCTGCCATTCTCGATTGGTGCAACCAACAAAACCAAGATAGACAGTCAAGAAAAACTATCGTTACCCAGGTGTGGGAAAAACAAAACTATGTAAATAAATACATAAGTATGCCATTTAGTTTCAATGTGAATATAGTCTTGTGGTTTCAATGCCAACCATGTTAATACACTTAGAGCTACATTCTCCAAATGCTTTACTCTATCTCGTCACAGGAAAAGTGCACCCAATAAAGTTAACAAACCAGAAATAAACAACTCAAACATTTAATTTAAGGGATTGTAAATAGTTTCAGGTTCTTTCTTCATTTTGGAATTGTAATTGTTATCATTGCAGAAAAAAATATGCCTATGACATTCAAGCATTAAGAAGGTATGAGAAGGCATGGGTTACCGTGGATATTGTCACTGCTTGGTACATTGTTAGGTACGAGGCATAGCAGGTTACCTGTAACCAACCAGCAGTGACAATATACACAGTAACCCACGCCCTCAAGTACCTTAATGCTTTTATAAAACAGATTTACCAATGTAAATATAAATAAATACAAGAGAAATATACACTTCCTGAAGATGTATTAAGACATTTGAAGGATAACCTGCAACAGAAAACAGTTCCTATGAACTACTGATACTCAGGAAAGATTTCTCTTTATTTGAGTTGCAATTTTGTGTTCACAGACATTAATTTGAATGTTACTGCAGCTGGATGTTGCTCCAGCGCTTTCGATTCTCTAATGACGGTTCCCCATAACTCTGCAGGGAGCTTTCCGATCTGTGACCGCTGACGGACATAATTTCACTCGCTTGCAATCCAGCATTGGACAGTTTCTGTATTAAGGTACTACAGATGCAATGATTGGTATATATTTTTATGGTGCCTGCCTTTCTGCATATTCTAGGCAACATTGTTGCTAGGTAATTCATTCCCATTGGCTCTAGCCTATATCATACACCGCAAAAATAAAATGCGTTTTGTTCTCCTGAAGATAAAAGGCAAGCAGTACTTCTCTAGTGATGCTACTGGACACAACCGATTTCCGGGCTCTTCAAACATGAATCTGTGGCGACATTATTTGTTCCGTTAGTAGGGATTTTTGTGATTTTTTTGTACTTTAATTAAAGGTCATGATGGCAAACTTAACTCCGTTTTCATCGTTTATTATAAAATGTCCAAAAGGTACTCACAAGACCAACAACTGTGTCAGGGTTCAGGGCTTCAGAATGTTTATTTGAAAATCTCTTTCAGTTATTGCATGATGAATCCTGGCCTTCTATGAATCCCGGCCTTCTGGTCTAAGTTTTACCCACAAACACATTGTTTGAACTTGCGAATTCTGTGTCGCTGATTAAACACCAGGATAAACTTAACGGAGGGTCATTTAAAGGCCTGCTCAATCCAGCACGGAGCCCAACATAGCTGCTGATTCTGTATTGCTCGCCTCTACAGTTTCAGACTGTGCCATAAAAATCTCTAAAGATATTATTTAGCTCTTCTTTTTTTATGTGAATTCAACATGTTTTTTTTTTTTTTTTCCAGACTACCAGTCATTAAAGCATTTAACAGCCCAACTGGTTTGCTTGGTGGAATTCATTTCATTTCTAGTTTTTTCTAGCACATCAATGTTAGAGTTTTGTACCTCAGCATGACGGTTTAACTTTTTCTTTTCTTTGGTTTCAGGAGACTTTCAAATATGAGCCAATGCAGTTTCTATTTCTACCCATTCATTGATTGTCATTGGTGCAAACAGCTCAGAAGTGATGCCTTCAGTGGTATATTCCATGACTGCCAGGTATTTATTTTATTTATTTTTTTATTTCAATAGACACAGTGATACAATAGTGCCACAGGTCTAGTGATTTACCCAACAGTTACTATACCGGGGATTACATCACAGCTTAGAACCATTGATTGGCCAATCGGCATGCAGCATTATAACAATTCGTCTTATAAATAGCTTTGAGTAAATAGCTTTGAGAATCTAACTGTTTGTGTGCAGACAGCCATACTCAAGTAGTCAAAGAAATTTATCAGTTTAAATTGTGTGCAAAATTTAAAACAAAGCATGTAAATAATCTATTAATGTAAAAAATATATACAACGTGTTATGTATGTATTTATTGTTTACATGGAAAATAATGCTTTTGATATTTAGTTTCTGCCAACTTTACAAATCACATTTTGTTGTCCTTGTTCTGACACCATATGGCAAAACAATGCACTGGTGAATGTTAGTTAACAAAGTAGACTACTGAGGGGGGAAGCAGTCTGACTCAGGTCAAGCTATTACAGCTAGATATTCCCCAAACCCCACTGCTATGCTGTGCCAGTGGTCCCTTATCTCTAACTGTCCTGGTCATACACTAGCTCAAGCTGTCTAATTTGACTAAGCTTTTTAACCACTGTCCACTTGTAAGCATATGGCTCTCCCTAAGAAAGACCTGTAAAGCTTCCAGATGTACATTGTGTAGACATCTTGTGATACCATACCGATGTACGTCTACAGTCTTTTAATGTGGGATGGGATAATCCAGGTCACATCTATTATAGGTGGGACTCGTAAAGTCTTGTACAAGGGACTTGTACAAGACACAGGGCTAATTTTCTTTGCTTTCTGAATGGCTTAAAAAGAGCATATAAGAACCAAAATGAATATCTAAAAAATGTGGCACGACTACATGTTTATCTTATTTTTGTTACATTTCTGCCATTCCAGTCATTGAGTATTATAATACATTTTTCAATCATCTTTTTAATTTCTTGGATATTGGGCATTAGTTTGTGGCTTTACATTGTTAAATACCTTTTGGTAGTTGTAATAGTAAAAGTAATTGTATTGCTTACAGTACATAAAACAGCTGATGTTCAGCACAAAACTCCTCTAGTTGCTAATGAGTGCTGCCCCACCTCCCCATGCTCTACGACATCATGCATCATATTTAAAAAAGAGACATAGCAAGGTAAATGTTGTAAAGAACAGGTAATGTTGATTTATCAAACAAAGCCAGTTTTAAATTTTTTTCCTTTGTACGTTAATAAGTAAAAGTGCCCGCTTCAGTGGTCTAGTTATACATACACAAGGAGATGTGATATGGCCAGCACCATGCCCTGCCTGCAGCCATACTCACTGATTTGTTTGCGTCAGTTACCCATTTACAGATAAAAACAATAAAAAAAATGCCTGAGGCTCTACACCTCCCACATTTCAGTACAAAATCACACCAGAGGAAGTATAACCAAAGGATAAGAATTCAAGATAACAACAACAACAACAACAACAACGAAGAAATGTCTTACAGTAAAAAGTAAATAGTAAAAACAACATTTTGCATCCCTGTTGTGATGGCAACAAACCTGTAGGCAAGATTCTAAGAGCTTACCAATATACCACTACATGTCTTAGCACACATCAAATCTTATCCAAGGAATTAATACATACACTCTTTCTGATGTTCGCATGTTCACCTCCAAAAAAGGCCTATTTGATTCAAGAACGTCTTTAATGTATATTATCAGTGACTGAAAGAGTTTTTTTATATGGTTTGTGACAATTTAACAGGTCCTGCTGACAAATTAAATGGTTGTGTTGACAACTAAACTGCACTGCCAATCAATATTTCCAATTACTTCCATTGTCATTCAGAAAAAAATACCATGCAGGGTCAAATGGTGGCAAGATCTGGGACAAAAATATATTAACAAACAAAAAGCTATAAATATGTTTCAATGTAAAAATAGTTCACCTTGCATACATCTTAGGCAATTTTGTTACATACAACACGAAAAAATAGATTTATACTTGTGTATTTTATAAACAAAAGCCAGTCATCAATATGATGAATGAATCCAGTGATACCTTTTTCAGATCCAACCAACAGCATTACAGTTTAACGGAAGCTGTCAAGGACAAGTTTTGACTTATAACACAGAGAATATAATGTCAACACAGGTTCATAAAGAGGATGAATGACTAATCTGCAGTAGGAATATATTATTTACTGCTTCCTTAGTCACTGTCTGTTTCTACACCATTCACATAATAAGAGAATATAATTAGTAACACATTTCATTTAGCTTCAAAAAAGTGTCAAGTTAAAAGCAAATCCAAACAACAGAAATTGTATTATGCAAGCCTTTATTTTTTTTTTCTACAAACAAATGTTATGAGGTGGCATGTTTTTTATCCGACTGATGTCAAGTTTAAATAATAAATTAACATAAAACAGTTATTTTTTCATTGTGCATATTACTAATTGTATAAAGGTTATACATGTACATATATGCTACATAATGCAACTATGGTTGTTACCAGCTTTTTAAAAATCAATGGAGACTTTGTGACTTTTGTGTCAAAAACAGTTATTTAAATTGTTATCAGAACTAAACTTCATTCCAGTCGATGCCCACACAATCCAATAATGATTCAAATTGCCTCACTTACTGTAAGAATACTGAACATCTAATGTTTCATTGATGTCTGGCTGTTCCCCAAGGAAGCATAACAATATGAATAGCATTTTGCTCCTATTAGAGTATACATTTTGTAAACCTCATAATCCACACTATCAGTCTGCTAAGTGTCTTTTTCTCCTGGCCAGAGGGTGAAGTCAGTTTGGCAATATTTCTGAAACAGCAGCTTAAAAAGGTACGTAAAAAAAGAACACTGAACCCACAAAGTATATCCTATTACTTGTGCTCCTTGAAATCATCAAATTCCACACAGTTCTGTTAAACATCAGCAATTATCTTGCTGTCAAAGCTAAAGGTAACAAATTTCCCCATATCCTGCAAAGCAGTACCATCAACCGGACACAAGCATCATCTGGCGGAAACTAAATCATTACATCAGCCAAGAGTTCTGAAAGACAAATGCACTGCCTTGGCAAATCTAGGCCTATCATTCTAGCCAGAAAAAAAAAGATGAGGCTGTCTCAGTTGACCTTACTTTTCTTTTTGAAAAGAGATTAAATGTTGCAGATTCTGTAAGTACAGTGCATTTCCAAAATATGAAAATTATTAATGGACTTTACAGAAGGCTGTTTAATCTCCTGCCAACATGCAGTCATCATTTCATTCCAAGTCTGTCTTTGTTACTGATGGACATAAAAGGCAGGAACTACGCATTATCCTCACTATAATCAGAACCAACAATGCAAGAACAGTGTACCTCTACAACACATTAGGAATAGCTATTCATTTATAATGAAGACAGTGTAACAAAAGATACCACAACTAGGTCCTTATACTTAACAATAACATTCATGTGATGATATGCTGCATAATAGATATATCAGTGGTTAACATGAATAATAACAAAGAAGTTCATTATAACTATGTGAGTGTAACTGAGCAACAATAAATAAATATTTTAAATGGTAAAACAGGTAATACCACTTCTTTGTAAACCATATGACAATTAATACTTGACTATTAACATTTCTGCTAGCAGTGCTAAGGTACTTAAAATGAAACACAGTGAAATTTTAAAAGGACAGCATTGGCAATATGTGGATAACGCTTTCAAAATCAACAAATTCTTCTATATGGGTATACAAAATAAAAATGTGGTAGAATAATGTCACATTTAAAGAATGTGAATTACATTTTTATATATATATATATATATATATATATATATATATATATATATATATATATATATATAATTCCTTAACTTGTCTTAGATTGTATTTTAACAAAGTTAACCTAATTAATGCGTAGGAGTAAGACTGAATAATTTGTGCTGTAATTAAAAATGCACCGAGAAAAGAATGTGAGAGAGCAAATTCATCAAAGTGTATGAGCTCTAGTAAAAATGATGTGACCTTTTCTCCTTGTCAAACAAATGTACATAATGATACGGGAGTATGCCATTGCTAAAAAATTATAAAATGCTGCTGTGTTATTAAGAACTACATTTAAAAGTCTTAATGGAAAGTGATCTTTCCATTTTACAATAAGGTACATGTCACATTAAAATATTTTATTTGATAACGTTGTCACTGTCACCAGCATCAGTGCGTAAAGCAAGGTGTTCCATCTGCCAGTGCATTGTCACACCCAATAGGGTATCTAAGAAATAGCTGTCTGACTGTATCTGAGACTATCACGTTAAACTATAAGCTTATGCTGGAATCATACTACGGGCAAGATTGATGATATGTTGCTTCACTTAATACACAGATACATGACAAAAGTAAGTAGATACCCATCATATTGACCACACTAAACAGTAGCATATCTTAATACCATCACCCTTTAAACTTTACATGAATCCCACAACTGACCACCTCCTCCCCCCAGGTCATTTCCTGACATGTTACCATCTCTAATGACAATAGAGTAAAATAGGTCAGCGTTTGAGTGGGTTCTTTGTTTTGATGAGTATTACAGTAAACATTTACACCTATTATAGTAGTGTACATATATTATACAAGAATCAGCCTCTTTGGCTTTGACAAGTATCCAGAAATATAAAATATAAAATATTTTATATTATAAAATATATATAAAAAACTAAATATATATTTATATAAACTGTGTTGCCATAACTAACTATTTTTTTAAACATAAATTTCAAATTCAAAACGAGTCCACAAGGGGGAAAAGAATTACAAGATCAATGGTATTTAAAATAAATAAATAAATAAATGAACTTCAGTTTGAATGTTCTGCAAATCACTTTAACAGAAATGAGCTTAGTATGATCTAAAAAGCCAAACTGCAAACAACTCTCAATATATGTGAGCATAGTGGGTGCTTCATGCAGAGTGCTAGTTTTTTCAGTAATTGGTACTATTGAAGCTACAGAGGCTCAGTAGTACAGTCTTTCTTTTCTTTTTCTTTTGCCTCTGGTCAAAAGCAAGATCAATATTTGTTAGGATTGCATCTTGTTCCAACAATGTAAGATTTACAATACTTGCTGGGATTTACACTTTGTCTTCACGTAACTCATCAGTGGAACCCAATTACTAACCCCAGACAAACAACATTAACATGAGCCCCTATGCTTCTTTATTGCCCTTCATCTGAGTCTCATTTCAGGCTCTTCAGGCAGTGCCACTATAACAGACACTGCACTTAAAAGTGTGCTTGGAGGAACACATTTTCAGTCTTTCATTACTCGTACCTTGATTTACTTCATATCATCTTGCCGCTATAGACAAAGATAACACATTGTAAATTACAGCCATCCTGTCTTCTTGTTTCAGAAGTGGGGGGAAGGCAAGGGGGTAACAATTACAGTGTTCAGTTTGCAGCCAGTTTCCGTAGGTGGAACTCCACACTGTTATTTTGTTTGCAATGCCTGTGTACATGTTTGTATACCTAAAAAGATCATCGTAATTTCTGTAAACCAATGTGGCTAAAGACATTACAATATTGACTATAAATGGATACAAATTCAGACCAGGAAATACTGATCGACATAAACATAAGTGTGGAGCTACGTATGTTAATTTGTTCTCATTAATGATTAAACATTTGGTATTCACCCAACGTTATTAATCTAAGCTTTTAGATATATATAGCTCTATATTGTCTTTGTTACTCTTAATTTAACTGTTGTTTTTAAGGATATAATGCAATGCAAAAATACAAACAACAAACAACCTAAGTAATGGAAATATGCCCTATAGTAAAACCAACCTGTAAAAGGAGACCTGCTCTGTTTCTGTTAGTATATTCACCTGGAATCTACAATAAGGCTTTTAGAAAACCGTCGCTGCAAAGAAACTGCTGGGTAGGCTGTGGGAGCCCCCCTTGCATGTCCTATAATTTCCTCCATCTTCTATTCCAGTGGCTGATAACTAAGAACATTAGTTTTATGCGACTTGCCAAGCTCAAATGAAAAGAGAGCTAACTTTAATGACACTGCAATTAATCGCCCCAATAGACAGACAGCTAAAAGACAAGATATTGACTTCATTAAGGATAATGTATTATGTCATTAAGTCGGTAGGGTCACCTTGTGTATCATACAAGCCTGCTAATATATTGGCATTTTCCTCAAATAAGATAAATTCAGATATCAGTGATAAAGCTGATTAGAAAATGTTTCATCCAAAGAGGCTAACCTCCCTGGGAGCCTGCCTGCAGTTCTGGTTTAACAAGGAGTTCCAGAAGCCATTATATATCATGGCGTATTAAGGAGGAGATTGACTTGCATGAGTGTTTTAATCATTATTGTTTTGTTTTAATCTATGAAAAGGCATATATCCATTGAAATGGGGTGCAGAATGATATACACCTCAGTCCAGTTATTCCTTTTTAATTGTCTTGTGTAACTTTGTACTATATTAGGAAAACAGTATACTATTATTTATTAGTGGATAAGTGAGACTATGAATACATTATTTATCATATATAGGAGGAAAATACCTAAACCTTAATTCATTTGTCCTAATTCTAAAGGCATATTGAATTTAAAGGAGTGACAACAAAATCCATTCTCCTATTTCTACCAGTATTTTTTTTATTTTATTTCAGATTAAAACTGCTGATTCTTAATAAATACTTAATTGTTTGATGCCTGATGGAGTCCAGAACTTTGGAGTAGTTTAATTGATTGTTTTATAGAAAGAAATCCAGAAAAATATTTTAATCTTGGACCCTGCATATAAACTACTCTAAGTGTATTTATTTGATACTATATAACCGTAATTATTATTATTATTATTATTATTATTATTATTATTATTATTATTATTATTATTATTATTATTATTATTAGTTCTTGTAAATTTGGGAATGGGCACACTTTCAAATATCAGTATAGCATTTTAAATAGTGGGGTTTTTTTGTTTTGTTTTTTGTCATGGGTGTTATTTAAATATAACAGAAAACATTAAACAAGTGATATGAAAATTATAGACAATTAGATGTGACAGGATGTAGTCTAATGAATACCTGAAATAAACACTAAGCACAGTATGATTATTATTTTTTTTTAACATAAATTCTTGTTGGTTTAGTTCTAAAGCATGAGGCTACACTACTAATTCATTATTTTCAAAGGGTTTACAAGTATTATACTCCTTAAAGATAGTAAGTTATCACCATGTGAAATAACACAATCATGTCGCTGAACACAAGCTAGCTGTGAATGAGCTAATGGTCAGTTTGCCCTTAACATTCAGATGATTTTCAACTGAGAATCTATAAAGGAAGGTAGCTGCATTCCTTAGGGATCTCAAACTAAATTAATATTACATATGGTTGTTCTCTTCTCGTGTTCAAATTTTAACCTGTCCCCCCTTCTTCTCCGATATTTCCATTAGGAGTGTCCAAATATAAGTTCAGGCACATTTTCCCTGTGACCTTGGCATTTCTTTTTGGGATAAGGGTATTGGCATTTTTTCTTCTGCCGGCACCTCTTCTCATTTGTCATGATTATTGCTAAATTTTTCAACTGTCATTCGCGAGTATAGATCAATGGTTGTCGACTTCCCCTTTGTCATACTGGAACTGCAAACAGCCTTTCCTTTCTAAATGAGGCCTCCTCTCTTTCCATCCATTAAAAATGCCTGTCTTTCCAAGCAGTCAATCCTTTGTTAGGTCAGCCCATTTATCATTCTTCCAATCAGAACCTGACATACTTATTCAGCCAGGTTTAGCACCGCAGAGTCATTGTTCATTTTACTCTTTTTATTATTAGGGGATTTCTTTTCTTTTTTCTCTTTTTTTTTTTTTTTTTTTTTTTTTTAATTTATGCACATTTGTTTCTGCCATCGGGTCAGCAATACATTTTTTTAGTATCCCTGTACTTTCTCACTCAAGAGAAACAGCAAGTTCAAAGTGAAGAAGACACAATAAATGTGACAAGGGTACAGACTTCTAATATCTCAAAAGTCAGACAGAAAGCTTGAATAGCTTCAGCTTTACTTGAATTGAGCACCACCCTGAAGTGTCTTCAGACAGTTTAATTAAAAAGTACTTCAATTCTGATTGTGCATTGACAAATTAAATGTATTCAAGACATAGTTTAAGCAACAGCTGCTTATACTTTCACAGAATTAAAGCAAGATACAACATGTAAATAAATTATATATATAGTGGGTTCAGCTATATTAGTAGTACATGACTATTCTATTTAGTATACTTGACATCCATTAAAATAAAAAAAAAAAACAGTAAAAAGCTCATAATACTTGAAACAACTAGTTTATATATTATAACAGAAAAGTGCCCCTTAAATCTTATAGACTCTACCGATATTGTGATTCTTCCAGGGAAATTAGATTGCAATGTTATATTGCAGGCTATTAAATCGGACCGTAATGATAATTTTAATGGGGTATAAATTATAACAATGCATATTGTTTTACCAGTTTTGGCATGAGAAAAGCAGTTATGAATGCAATGCCATTATTATTATTATTATTTATTTATTTATTTATTTTTAACTGATTGTGTAGATTATTACAACAGTAATATTAAATATATACTGTTATATATGTTAGAGTTCAATTAAGAAAGCAAAGTGTAACTAATTTAAATGAGCAGTTTAGTCTATTAGTCTATTTTGAAAGAAGATTCCTATTAATTCTCTAAGTAGATCTATAAACCAAAAATATCACATTAATTTTAAGTCTAATTTGATTTGTTCATAGTGCCCCGAATTGCACATGGAAATGGTAATTACATTCACACATATGCAAATTAACAATCAACTGTTGATTAAATATTAAAACAACAAAGCAAAAGAAACAAAAAAGTTGAATGACACTGGCAGAGTATACTACTCATCATCATTATTATTATTATTATTATTATTATTATTATTATTATTATTATTATTATTATTATTATTATTATTATAATACTAAGACACTATACCTATAACTATAAACAATTAGAACTGGAAATGTTGTTTCACAAACGATCCCAGTAAAACAAACATGTTTAAACATGCCTGAAGAACAGTGTCTCTGTTGATGAACTCTTTCAACACAAAGGGCTAACGTTACCTTGTTAAAGCTGTCTGACAGCTAGCGAGAGACTGTGAAACCAGACATTAGTAACTTTACTGAATGACTATCCAAGCACAAGGAATTAAATAGTTTTAGTGTCATTTACTCAAGAAACAAAAAATGAGTATGTAGTGTAGTCTGCAGTTTTTATAGGCATTATCTTTCTTGGATCATAATACAGGTCTGCAGTACATTTAAAAAAAAAATTCAATTTAATTGAACAGTATTGCGGTGGATCCTTTATGTTTACCATTTCCCTGCTCTTGTGCAATTTCTATACTGTGACTAAAGACTGTAAAAACCCACAAACAACCCTATTCATAGTACATGAATCAGAACATAGAAGTCAAAAGTTAAAGACTGGTTTTTATATATATATATATATATATTATATATATATATATATATATATATATATATATATATTACCAGTCTTTTTATTTTGGTGCGGTCTGGTACGTTTTTATAGACTACTATATATAGCGAAGACCCACACCATATATCTGATGTCTTGGCGTACCGGACTTTCTGGTTTATATCACTTATAACATGGCTACCTGTCATTTGTGGGAAGAACACTTATGTAAAACCCATTTATACATATTTGTCACATAACACATTTAAACTGAAACTGTATGAGAAGCATCAACAGCAACAGAAAGGAATGCTTTTTAGGCAGCTTCATTTTAAGGTTTTAAATGTAAATTTGCTTCCAAATCTCATACGTGTGGGTACAGTTGGTGGAATTATGGATCTGGTTTACCTTGTAACTATATTTACCAAAGGAATGGGCATCACCCGCAATGCTGATTTGGGTATTTTAACCTTCACAAAAATCTCCTGTGTGGACATGTTCTATCAGAAGTGCAAAGAGGCAAAATACCATTAGTTCCTTTTGAAAAGCAAAGATACTCGACCATAAAGAAAAATGTCTAAAAGAAGGGTGTTCAAAATGGAGAGCCCTAATAAAGTTAAATGCATGTGAGCTGGAATGTCAGCCTCTAGCGAACATTAAACTCACATCCATTTGTGCTCACAGGATGGTACAATTCACATATACAGCATTTCCATTCATCATCTCCATGAACCTACTGGTTTTGTTGTGGCTGAAGCAGACTGTTTGTGTTACACTGGGAGATGCTAGCAAAAAACAGAAGACAGTTCATTCCATCTTAGCTTCAGCGAGACCCTCAAATCAAGGGTGACATGTCCATTTGTGGCCTTTTCAGCTCCAATCAATCAACTGTATTTATGTTTGATGTGACAAAATGTCAATAAAAGTAAGTAAACACTGAGTACAGCCAAAGGAACAGACCTTCCAAAAATCCATTTTAAACAAAAACGCAATTCTAATCCTAGACTTGCCATGCATAGACTGCCAGTTAGAAATACAACTGTAGGTATCAGCATCCCTACTTAACATTGTAAGTCAAAACATTTTCTTCATAAACAGTGTAAAATTATACAGATAAATCAAATAGGTGTTTTTTTTTTTTTTTCAAAACAGGAGTTAAAAATACAATTCACATTAAGTCATTATGTATTTCTCTTGAATTCCTAATGACTTCTGAACATGGTGTATCAAATAACAATTCTGAGAACACTTAAGTGTAGTCTCAGTTGGGTCTGGGTTGAGAACACATAAATACCATAAACATAAAACACCCCCAGACACTCCAAGTCAATAAATGAAACTGCAGCATCTGTCGCCTGGAGTCAAGGCCAAGCTTCAACAGAAAAGGCCTCCACATGATTTCTTTAACTCTTAGTCATCATCACATTCCTTTTGATTTTCAGAAATTAAAATAGAAGACAAAAAACCCTCCCACATGTTTCAAAATAATAGATCTTAAAAGGATAAAATTCACATTTGTAAAGAAATTCATTGGGACGACTATGAACAAGTTTTCACCAAATTCTAGATTTGCAGCCTTAATCTTTATTTCAAAATGATAACCTTAACAAATGTTGCCCTAATTAATGGAATCGTCTGTTCCTCTGTCCTACACAATTTTCTTTAATGTCTTTCCCTGTCCAGGCCTTACCACCGCATTTCCTGGTTTTACTGTCTCTACCTTTCTGCCGTGTTCCTTTCCTCTTTCAGCATGGCTGAGCAAGGCTGACAGGCGGATTCCTTTGCTTTTCAGCGTATTAAAGCCACTTTCCCGCTCTGACAGCCTGTTCTATTCTGCCACCTTATAGCTCTGGCTTCACACTTCTTTGGGCAGCCACTGCTTCTTGACAGACCACTGTCACTTCCCATCATCCTCTCTGTATATCCTGCTCTCTCCCCTTCAGCACGCATCCCGACTTTCCAACCAGTGCAATTATTTTTTTTGACAAGCCATCCATCAGCTTTAACTTTAAAAGCATTTTCGCTGATATCCATTGTTAAACCTCTTGCTTTTTTATGGAGCTTGCATGAGAGAATATGATATCAGACATTCAAACTACCAAACCATGTAAATTTACTTTGTTCTCGGCTATGTTTCCAATTTCACGTCCAATTTTTCGGTACATTATGCGTAGTTGTTGTGCCTAATATGATGTTGTCAAATCCCATTAAAGTTCACTGCATTGCACAGCTTTAAAAACAGGTTACAATTTGTATTCTATAAAGAAAGGAAGGAGTGTAGTCTGAAGTCAAGCTGAATCTTATTAAAATTATCTGTTCAATTGTTACATTTCTAGATGGAGTAATTTAGAAGCATTAGCAGAGACACATATGAAAATGTCAGCATGCCAACTAATGACAACAAAAGCAATAGGAATATATCTGTGAAACTCAATAAAGCTACTTTGCTGGTGACATAAATGTGATGATAATCTAAAGAAATGAATAAGGATCCATCCAGTTTGAATAGGAATTTTCTTTTCTATTAAATCACTTTGGTGTTTTTCCACCTGGCCTACATCTTGGTCCTGCAGTGCAATGAGGGCATGTCAACAATGAATCTTCAGATCACACACTTGTCTGGTACATTGAAATTATAAAAATTACATAGAAGTAATCACATGTGTATATTCTAAGACCAAATAAAAGCACTGTCTTTTGGTTCATGCACCAATTAAATGTTAAACATTAAGCATGCATAGGATTCAAACTAGCCACTGTTGTGTGACATTCCATACTAAAAATGATAAAAAGATTACGAACGGAAATTAAGGGTGCTCTTTTCATCAAGCCTTGGTAACTTCAGCCTGATCAAAAGTTTAACTATACAAAGTTCTAAGTTAATACAAAAAATATCACAACCTGATTTCCGGTAGTATCTGGATATAATTTGTGCTTTCCCTCAGCTCAGAAGCAAACCGGACAGTTTTCAAAATACAGTAAGGTATTATGTTGACATGATATACTAGGTCTGTTGCATAATAGTTCATAAGGTGTTGTTAGTCTTCATATGAAAAAAGAATCAGCGTGCTAATTAACAACAGAAAAACATGTTTTTCATATATATATAAAAATAAGTGGTTAGAAATTGTGGCCTATGATTGATTAAAACCTCATCATCACTGTCAGTACTGTCAGGAACGTCGTTCTCCCCTGCACACAACAAGAGAAAATCGCTGAACACTAATTCTGTGATTTAACAGAAAATTAATTACAATAATTAATTCACTACAAAAGAAAGATGCTCTAAACACTAAAATGTTGTTTAAAACGTCACTGCCACTGTTCTCTGGTTCAATGATGTAAACAAACGCTGACTGGGATATAAACTGTATTATGCAGCAGTCAGCAAGCTGCACGGAGCTGGAAGCCAAAAAAACTATTGTATGCGGTATGGACTTCAAAAACATTGCTTACAAGAGGCTGTCCGGTCCAGTGGATAAAGAAACAGGATGTCCCCGATTCAAATCCCAGCTCAGCCGCTGGCTCATTGTGTGACCGTGAGCAAGTCACTTAACCTCCTTGTGCTCCATCTTTCGGGTGAGACATTGTTGTAAGTGACTCTGCAACTGATGCATAGTTCACACATCTTAGTCTCGTATCTTGTAAAGCGCTTTGTGATGGTGGTCCACTATGAAAGGCGCTATATAAAAATACATATTATTATTATTATTATTATTATTATTTATAATGAATCAGAAGAGACAGGACACAGTTTGATGAGTGAATGCGCTCCTGCACTGGTTTATTATAAATGAAAGGTTTAAGCAAACAAAACACTGTACAAAAAAACAAAAGGCACGTTGGCCAAAAAGAAACAGAACACCAAACACTGACCTATAACAAGGAGTGGGCTGGTGTAGAACCAGCGCACATAGCAATAGTTAATTTTATATTTCTATCTCCTCCTTTCTTCTGTTCTCAACTCTGAACACCCAACCCTGTGTATGCGACTCTTATGCAGCTGTACCGAGACTTGATTGATAATCAGTCATTCAATTGAATCTCTGCATAGTCTGCACATGAACTACTTTGTGCAATCCCGTGCCCAAGTACTAATACACATGTTATATGCACATGAAGTGATTGTGCAATCTCTGTGCCTAAATACAAATATACATTTTAAATCACCTCTGCTAATATGCCCATATATATATATATATATATATATATATGAATATATATATATATTAATATATATATAGCTTATATATATTATATATATATATATAGATACACACACACACACACACACACACAGGGGTGGGGCACCCCACTTTACAGCTATATATAAAATTGTAGTTACTATCCTACTTTGCTTTGCTTATTTTCTTGACTGATTCATATATTAAGTATGTACTGCAGACTCAACCATAGTGGAAAACAAAATGCCCCTCAGGAAGACTATTGTTACCTCCAGGGTGCAATATATATATGGTATATATCATTGGTATATACCGGTATGTATGTCTCTGGGGGATTTTTTTTTTGTAGGCTAGACTACTTAAAAGTCAGACAATTCCTCCCTAGGTAAAATATATAAGGAACCTAGCATTTGGCAGATGTTTCTTTGACATAACTTTAACTGACAAGGTCTGCAATTCTATTACAACAATTCCAATTACGGTTGCAATGGTGATTAGACCAGCTACTGTCCCTTTATAACCTTACATTGACAAATACTGTTTCCAGGCAACAACACTGTTTAAAAAATATAGAATTGTCCTTAAATATGCCCCAAATAATGGTTTCTGTCAAATAAAAAATAAACAAAATAGAATGTATCCTGAAAGCAATGTTTGTCTATAGTGTTAAATACATCATCTTATGCTACTTTCATAATCCCATGGGGCCTGTATGAAACAAAAACATTCAAATAAGGTAACTGCAATGAGCAAAAATATATAGACACATACACTTTGTCATTATATAGATGTTTTCTTTATGTTAGTCAAATAGACACAATTTTTCTATTGTTTAATGTATTATTCTTAACAGTATAAACGTGGCATCTTTGACCATTTCTTGAAAAAGAAAGATAAATAACTCCCTTAAAATCTTTGTCTTTTTAGCTCATAATCACACACTAGGGAAAATAATCAAAACATACTGTTAGATATTAACTATTGCAACGGTTATTGTATTTCCATGGCAACTATTGCCACAGCATTGAAAACAGAAGTAGAATCATAGTGGTGTCAACAAGTCTTCTGACACTTAAAACTTAAAAGGGTAGTATATCCCAATAGTAAATGATTTGTTTTCAATATCCCTAAGGCTAAATTAAATGTGATTTGGATTGAATCTTCGACAGCAAAACTCTCTTTAATGCATTTGGAAGTTCATCCTTTTCTAGAAACAATACGATTTTGGTCCAAACTGTTTATAATAAACAGAGGTTCACCTTAAAGGGCTTTGGTTTTATTTCTAATCAACTGAAACATGTAAAAAGCCAGGTTCAAAATGCATAAAAGATTCCCTCCAAGAAACTAACATTAAAAAGATAGCTGGCATCATGGCCAGCACCATGGGGAGACCCCTTAGAGGTTAGCAGAGGACAGTTCCTCACGTAGAATGTCCTGGCGTCTTCTTTGAAACTTAAAGTGAATTGTGGGACAAATCCAAAACGTATTGCAAGGCATGCTTTGTGCTTGTAAATCAACTCAGCAAAGTGGTATTTCAATTCTCAGGAGGGGATTCAGATCATCTGCAATTTTTTTTGCTTGTTTTTGAGTAACTCAGAATCAAATAAATCCTCTGCAAGTGCCCAGTTGGACAGATCTCTAAACGTTACACTTTTCCAAGTAGTTCTGCATCCACTGGAAGCCACACCACTGCACTAGAATGTACACAGACACGTTCCAAAAACCTTTGATAGAGACGTAGAGTATGTGTGGCTAAAATATGAAAGTGTAAAGTGTCCAAGATGTAAACATTGACACAAAACGCAACATAAGGAGCAAGAACAACAAATGAGTAAATATACTGCTATGCATGAAAAAAGCATGAAAAAAGAAGAAAGCCTTTTTTTAAATAAACAGTGGGTGTGATTGGCTCATGTATAAAAATGAAACAAAGCCACAGTGACCATCCCTATAACACAAACAGCTGCTAAATATTCATTAAGCTGAATGAGTTTACAAAACTTTGAACAGATTGCTTTCACAAGGCTGCTTTCAACAAAAGGAAACATAATTAACGAGCTAATATCAGCATGTGTCTGGCTAAGGTAATGAATATCAAATTACACAGAAACGAGTATAAATCATCATTATCATGAATTTTAATTGAACTTGCAATTAAACATGACAAATGCTACGTACACGATATCTTTAATTTATACTTTCAAATAAGGAATAATTTATCTTTTTTTTTGTATTTCATAGCTAATTTCACATTATGTGTACTCCTAATTAACAAGGACAGACACGCATAAAAAAACAACAGTGGTTAATTTCTTTTGTTTACAGCAGGGTGCCTACTGTTTAAAATACATTTTCAGGCTTAGTATAGTACACGTTAGGTATTAACGACCTCTAGTTTAAATTTCTGGGAGTTTTTTTTGTTTTGTCTTTTTTTCATACTAGCTGTACAAAACTGGGAATATTTAGTTTTTTGTGTTTAAACTAAACCCATGTACGGTGAATATAATAAAATGGTGGGCATTGCTTTTTCCACAATGGATTCCCATCATTCAAAACCAAACTCTCTGTTTGACCAATATCCAAATCACAGGTTTACAAGACAGATTGGTGTTTATGGACATTAAATTGAATTAAAAAAAGGATAATATAATTTGTACCCTTAAAACAATAACAATTAATATAACACTGATGTCCATATAGCAAGACTATTAGATTTTTATTGCAACCAAGAACCAGTAGCTATATGTTAGAGCAAAATGTCAATGATACCCACCTTTTCCACATGGTTGACTGTTGGTACCTGCCAAGCTTCATTGCTCTATGTGCTTACATTTTCCACCGCATATACTTGACCTGATCAAGTGACCACAGCAGCACAGCTTAATGTGTATGTTACTTAAGAATGAAATGCAAGAGCAAGATTCCAAAATAGTTACATAACTGCAATAGGGAAGCCATAGCAAAGTCAGTAATTCAAATAGTTTCTTAATTATGATGTGTACAACATTTGAAACCAATCTTTTTCATTGTTTATCCCCCAGAAATCATAAAACCACCTACTCACAGTATAGCACAGATCAAACTGCAGGTAACTTCACTTAAGGTATTATTTAATCCTATCAAAAAATAACTCTGTTTCTCAAATTAGTTATGATACACAAGTCCAGTAGCAAATGTTCAACAGATAAGTCCACCTCCCACCTAGGGGAAACTTAACTAGCCCAGGGAATGCAGTTTGCATATGCTTTACACAACAATAAGACATTTTAATATTTTAGTTTGCATTCATCTAAGCATTATGTGTGGCTGGAACAGATACAAGTCACATTTGGGTAAAAATAAATAGTGCTGTTTGTAAAGGCTTAAGTATCAATTTGAATTGCTTGCTGTCCTCCTTTGGTCTGCAATGGAAATCTCTGTGCCTAAATACAAATCCCAGTTAAACCTTAGTCTCCAGTTATCAACATACTCTGGAGAGATGAGCTTTTTCTCACTTACAACTTGTCACAAGTAATCGAACTTTGAAGTCTCCATCTCAGAAAGAGACTCTTGGAGTCACACGGGTCACAAGAATTAACTGCCACCAGTCTTTCCAGAAAACTAAGCCCATCCATCTGTAGTTACCCATCATAATTAGAATAACGGCTTTGAAAATGTGGGCTGATGTGGAATCTGTCTTGTGCTGAGAGCAGTGCTGATTAAAATCTCAGTGTGAAAGTTAATAATGAAAGCTGGTAGTGGTGTCTGAAAGACAAGAGCAAACGATTCTCTAGCTGTGACATTTGCAATGTCCTGGAGAGGAAAAAACTGTGTACTCTTTAGTGTGACACTGTGAAGCTTATTTATGGCTAGCAGGCTTGTGGGATTGATGGCTGTTGAAGCAGACTGTCAACTCCACAACTGACATTTTTTCCTTTCTTTTTTTGCCTCTGGCATTACAGGAATAAATACCTGAAGGAATTATTGGTGTTCTTTCATTCTCTATATTTACAGTATTTCTTTATAATATGAAGTCCACCACTTTTGAAGCACTGAGGAAGGTCATATGTAAAAGAACAGAAGCACTGTAAGTAAAGTGAACTGTACATTTCTTTCAGTTTTAGGCTTTCTCTTGTTGGGATACCCTTATATCAGCTGCTTTAAAGAAAATAATAAAACAGTACTTTGATAAGCCTACCATAATTGCAAAGGTATTTATCAAAGATTTTGTAAATTGGTACCTTTTTTAAAAAATATATAAGGATAGTGGCTCCATAGTTAACTGAAAAACAACCTGATTAAGGACAATGTACTAAAATGTTTCAAATAAGTATAATAAATATAACAGTATTTATATTTAAAATGTTTGCCTGCAAATTCCAATAATACATTCTCAGTATTTTGAAATCTGAAGTGCTGAGTATGGACATTAACTAGAGAAAACAGTATATGACAAGCAGACTTTAAACAGTACTCTGGTATCACAATACAAATGTTTTTAATAGGAACACCAATTGTTCAAATGTCTTACAACAACTCTGACTTTTAAATCTTAGAGACAGATGTAATTCCACTGATTAAACATTAGAAGCACAAATATTTTACACTGTATTGCTTCTTTGTTAAGTACAATTGATGTTAGTGTTTGTCACAAGTTGTAACACCCAGGGAAGTCAAGAGAAATGTGGCAAAGATACATAAATATAGCTTTCATGAAAACGACTTAGTCCTAAATTAAGGTCTAGAATGTAAATAAAAGAAGTCAAGCCTGTTTTGGTTTTCACAGTCAGTGCGTATTTGATATAAAAATCATCAATGTCTTTAAGATTAAAGGGCTGTACTGTTCCTTTGTAAATCCGTGAAAAAAAGAAAAAACTAGATGCTTTCAAAAAGTTATTAATTCATGTCAATTTTGACAATATATGATCTTTCATTTGACAATGTGATAAACAGTACTAGCAGTGGATGAGACACTAGCTATGACAAAAAAAAAACACTTACCTCATAAAATACTATAGATACAATGTGCCATTTTTTCTAAAAGATGACCAGTCTTATTAATGTCATTGTCTTAATGTCCTAGTATTTTAATGGTCTAGGCCTTGTTATTCTATTGTAATATAATCTAGCAGTGACATTCTGTAATTTTCAGACTATAACAAGCCCCCTTTTTGAAGCATTGTTACACACTAGTCTCTTGTTATATATATATATCTAATATGATATATATATTATATCTATAGTATATATATATATATATATATATATATATATATATATATATATATATATATATATATATATATAGTGCTTATATCAAATTTAAGCTTACTGTATGCAAAACTGACTATTTGCACAGTAGACAGCACTGCAGCTGAGTTAAAAAAATTAAAAAAATAGTTTGCTCTGTAAAGTCAAAAGGAGAAAGCACGTGGACTACAAAGCACTGTAACAAGTAGTTTTAATAAAGTATGGGGATAAAACCCACAGCCTTTGGCTCTGATTACATTTCCATACACGTTACACTTAAATAGACTGCTAGATAAAATTGTTGGGCTACATTAACGTAAGTGCTGGTTTTGGCCTTTGTTTAGGTAAAAGGGAGAATAAAAAAAAAGCATTGTAAAAAGTTGGTAGGTATTTGGTTTATAAATTTAGAATTGTGCATAAGCTTTAACTGGACACGTAATGCTGTGGTCATGTTATTGGTGGAATTAAGTTCTCTAAAAACAATAAACAATAAAGACTATTTACACCAACTGAATTGGGATTACTAAAAACATAAAATGTGAGTTTACCAGGATGGCATTACTGCAGGGTTATCATAGGGTTAATTATGCTGCCAAATGTCAGCATTGATGAGACTATTAAAGGAGTATCCAATAATCTATAATCAATTTTCTTACTTATTAGAGCTATCTCTAATATCACTGGTCCCCCTCTTCTTCTGTTGATCATTTTGATTCTTTGCTTTTATTTTATACTTCAAATTGGAATATGCAGATATGTCAATGTCCATGCTTTAGACGAAACGCTTCTGTTTCTTCCTGCTACCTAATGACTTGATATGTTGTAGTTTAACTTCACTCTAATGATCTAGTTGCAATCAAACTGTACTGTATTATCTTCCAGCATCTCAGAACTCAACAGTTTCCACCACTTAAAATATTGACAATGGACTCAAATGTGAAATAATTTAACCTCATAAGTTATACATTGTTGTATGATTGTTATGTTTGATTATATAAGTGTAACCATGCTGCTACAGTGATATGTCAGCACTGTGATCAACATGATTCATCTAAGAGAACTATAATCTGTATAAATATTTAAAATAATAATGAAGGGGGATTCTAGCATTCACACAGCCAATGTACCTATTGAGAAGGCCACCATTACAAATGTTTTATTTAATACTAATAATGTAAATGTTTAGTTTACTACAGTAGTCTCTGCATATATGAACTCCTAAGAGAACAATTTGGCTAAGAGAACATCCTTGTGGTGAAACAGACTTTTCCCATTGTAAATGCTGTCCCTAAAGAAACATTGGCACTGCTAGTGATAGTGCCTTGTTTTGTATTCTGATCTCCATGCGCCGATGTTTCTCTTGCTACAAAAAATTGTAAAATGTTCAAGCTCTTGAAAAAAACCTGAAATCAGACACAAATCACTGAGCAATTTGATATTTTCCGTTCTTGTGATTTGCTTTGCCATTCTGTCTAAATTTTGTGCATGTCTTGAATATTGCTCCTGTACATGTGTTCTTAATTAATCTAGAGCTGCTGCTGCGTTTTTTAACATGTGTAGGGCAGGGGCATAGCTAGGAATGGAAATTTGGTGGACTTCTCGGTGGACAGAAGTACCAAAGGTCTGATGTCACAGGAAATAGTTTACATTGCAAACATGATTTAAATCAATTAAAACTCAGAATACATCAAATGTCTCCACAGGGTTTGAGAAGAGCAAAGTAACCAACACTGAAAATGTATGTTGCTGAGTGAAGCAAAGCAAACATTGTTTGCAGTTTATAACAGTAGTTGCACGTATACACTACAAATACAAAGCACATATACATACAACCTACAGAAACAAACACACTGTGCACAATAGCTGCAAAAACTGTTTCATTGGACAAAAAAAGTGCAAACAGAAACAAAAAAAATCTGCAAATAAAAAACGGCATTGCTTTTATTCTTAGCTATATTGTAATCTCTTAGCTATATTGTAATAACTTGTTACCTCTGTAAGTCAGCCTGCATAAGGGCATCTGTCCAGCAAAAATTGTGCTAATTAATGCTAAGATCCTGTTGCCTTCAAACCAAAACTAAAATCTCAGCTGTGCTGAGAATATATTTTTTCCAGCTAATGGCTGCTTTTGTTTTCACTGCATTTTCTCAGATTCCACTAAACAAAGACATTGTGTTGGCAGCAAAAAACAAGCAGACACAAATATTTATTTATTTATTTATTTTTAAATAGCCTTGAATGACAAATTCAGCAACATTTTTCAAGTTTTGTAAAATTATGTTGACAGGCTAATGAAAAGGAATGTGCAATTTCCATATTTTGCTGCCTTTAAAATAAATCTTATACACGGGAGAAAAGTTAACGGCAAACCTTAAAGACAAAACCTAAGTTTTTGTATTTCTTTACATTTTCTTTACATAGAAATAATTATGAAGTTTTAAAACCACAGATACCTTAAAATTATTAACAAATTGTAACATCATACATGCCACTGACTCGTTAGGTCGTATGTAGTATGACTCTAACACCAATCATGAAGTCGGTATTTGTTTGACCGTGTTGCCATAGTAACCAAACGCACTGCGCTGATAAAAGTATGAATTCACAGTGTGAAATACTGCAAGGAAAATACTGCATATTTTTTCACTGTAAATTGCAGAAAGCAACTTTTATTTTTTGCTTACAAAACCAGCTGTTGATTCGCCAATGCCTGCCAATGTTACAGTACACATTTTAAACGCATACCTGTTTTCCAGTTCCCAAAATATTTTTAAGACGGAAAATTGTCTATAGATGGAACACTCCCAATCACTTTATCTCCCATGTAAACCACTTAAAATGTTTTAAGCAGACAGAAAATAAATGTGCTTGCATATATTCGCAGTGAATGAACTTTAAAAAGTCAAACAGGTAATCTTAATCCTGTTCTGTCGAGCCTTTCTACTAAACTAAAAAGTGTGTGCATATTTATTTTGCCATGTTGACCACTGCACTACTACTAACTTACTTTAAAAATGCACATTAAAATAAACGTCTGGGACTTTTCAACAGACTTTCAACAGACCTGCACCAAGTTAACTGTCTGACAAGCTGTTAATCAAATGTGGCTTGCACATGATTCGTTGTGTGCGAGGAAGATCTGGCCCAAATATTGCATCACAATTACTACTTTGATTTGATTGGCTAGACATAGATTTGTGTAGGCCTGTGTGCAAACTGGGAGAGCCACTGGTGTAGGGGTGCTGTGTTAATTTATTTTGACAGTTAGTTTATTAACATTAGTTTGTCTGTTTCACACGTGTGTCTATTGAGCTACGTAACCAAATTGGTCATGTAAAATGAAAAGGCAGTGCTAAATCTGCTTTGCGTTTATAGCTATGTAACGGCCAGAGCTACCTTTTCTTTTTTGGAGCATTCACATATGAGAAAAGGCAGCCTTAGCAACTGCACCTAATACAGATTAATTCATACTACACGTTAATTTAAATAGAAGCTTTTCTCATGATTAGAATTTAACCTAACTGGGTAGCTCTGTAAGTTATATAAAAAAGCATGACAGTAAAGTGCTAGCATATGGTTATCAACGACCCAGATGGTTTCTCTATGTTTGGAGAATGACAACTTTACTCCTCTGTCATCAAACAGTAGTAATTAACAATAATCAAGTAGGTGTTAATTAGATATAATTAAACAATCTCTAGTCAGCCTGAGCCTACTATTTGCCACTTACTAGCAATTATAAACAGTAAGTACTGCTTCTAATCTATTTCTTCTTACTGAGGCCAAACTGGGTAAGGTATTTGCTCAGCTGATGACTTGTTTTGTCTGCAATTTGGGCAGATTTAAACCAGGAAACTCATAATTTCCCAAACTGTCACAGCTGCTGGAACTGAACAAAGGGATGCAGGATCTGCAATGACAACATGTCAGTGTTTGTCATCCCTAAGAAAGGATGGTCATTAATTAAGCTGACCCCTGCTTGCAGCCAAACAACCACAAACCAAATGGATGTATAAATATTGGGAAAATTGAAGTAATAAATTCTTATTGGAGCAACTCATACCCAACATAATTTATGCTTAAATGCAGAAGCTGTATTCAGCTCGAGATACTTTAGCAAACAGAAATTGAATAGAGGTTGATTTACAATCTGGAGTTGTAAAAGGTACACACATTTTTTTTTTAAACCAAAAAAAAAAAAAAAAGTAAAATAACAGTTTGTCAAAACACTAAGCCCCTCTGTGCTCTTTTTAAAATAGAAATGGATAAAGTGAAAATGAAGGTTAGTCTTTTTTTCCCACAATGAAAACCTGAACAGGAAAATAGGTTAATGCTGAAAATGGGATTGCAAATGGGTTACTAAGTGTGATTTTTATTTATAGTACCATTGAGAATACCACTAATATGCATTCATTCAGGTTAATAACAAAGTCTCAGAGTTTCTTTTTAACAGTCATCAATTTCAGTAACCGCATGATTTTAAAGTTGCACAACAGTGCACTAAAACAAATGTATTTTTTCCAAAAAAAAAAAAAAAAAAGTATAACTAGATTTAATTTAGGTGTGGATGCAGCAGTTTCATGAAGGAAAGGCATCAACATCTGCAAAAGGCAAGCTGTGGATAAAAACGCTAAGAAATAACTAAATCACACCATGATATTGTGGGATGCTGCTTTCTGACTCAATTGCACATCAAAAATGTTTATGCAGACAGATTACTACAGAATTATTGTTTATCTGATTTACAAATACAATCTTTTTCCAAGTTTTGAAACACATCCCCTGCGGTGTATATGTAGCTTTGTGAAGGCACTCTGCTTTCTTTTTTTTTTGGCTTTGGTAGATCTATTTTTCTGTATGTGAATATATTAACTTGTTGTGACTAGAACCCCTTGGGGTATATAATGGCCTTATCCATGACTCTGATGGGGCAACACCTTTAATGGCTCTTTATGTGGGTTTCTAGGCCCGTGATCGTGTAAACACAATAAAAAAAAGCACTTCGATTTGATGAGTTACAGGGCCACTGTACTTTGCAATACAGGCTTGAAAGACATATAATTGGATAGGGGAGAGACTGACGTTCACATCCTGTTAGTAGTTTTTATGTGACATCACTGAGAGGGACATTTAGGGTCTAAAGGGCGGAGACATTTTACAGCAGCCAGGGATAAACAAAGCATAACAGGAACTTGTTTAGAGAAAATAAACATGTATTATGTCATTCTAATCACTCATGTGAAACAATGTCTTGTAATTTGCCCAAACATCTTTATTTTTCAACAGAACTTTCAGGAAGTATTGTAAGGTCCCTCTGGTTTGTTTTATACATGTATCTCTAAGCAGAATACAGTAAAATAGTAAAAACCAAAATTATGTGTTGGAAAAAAAAAGCAAAAAGTTTGTATGGTTTCTGAAGTACCTTATAATATTCCCCAGAGTGTTTTGAAAAAAAGGACGCCATTTCCAAGATGCTACTGTGAAAAAATAGATTTTTAGTGAATTTTTACAGGAATAGAGTCAACTACAGTCTTGGGGAGCATCCCGCTGAAAAAGGCTTGGTCCTGAAAGGGTTAATGCAAATTTGAACTCAATACCTTAAACGGTCTCTGAGATATAAGACTTTGGCAGCAGCTTTGTAAAAACGATACCACAATAGGGTTGATTTTTCTTGTATGCTACCCCTATGACTGCACTTCATGGAAGAGAGTAACTGTATGTACCGAGAAAGAAGGATTTATCTTAAAGTATTAGATTTTTCTTGTATGCTACCCCTATGACTGCACTTCATGGAAGAGAGTAACTGTATGTACCGAGAAAGAAGGATTTATCTTAAAGTATTAGGTGATTATCATTTGGTCGCTTCATCACAATATGACATCCATTTTAGGTCACAGGTCAAAGTAAAGGGTACAGGATGAAATAACGACAGCACCAAGAATGCTTAAACAATATCACACGATGCTTAAATGCTATTCTAAACAAACATATTATGTTCTCTTGTCATAGCCATATTACATTCTCTTATCATAGGTCATTTTCCCCCCAAGGTCAGCTTAGAAGTATTTATGATAGTATTAGCATGAACACTCATTCTTGTCAAAATACCTTCCCAGGTTTTGACAAATTAATTTACAATACTATTAACCAGATTTACTTCATAATCTTGCCATTCACATAACATAAACCCGACAAAACATCTGAGTCTAGGATTTGAAAAAGTAGTTCATTTACTGTTTTTTTTCTAGGTTTTCGAAAAAAAGCGAAATCTACAGGCAATTTTCCTCTAATGAAAGTCAAGCAGAAAGACACTTTTACAAAAAGATCACAAATTGCATTGCAGTACCATCCTTTAAAGGCCTTCCCCCAGCCCCTATATTAATCACCTTTTACATGTGTTCTACAATTATTACTTCAGGAAATAAATACACCCCTTTGTCAGCTGTGAAGTCAGTATCTGAGTTCATCAGACAAGTAGATGTTTATTGACAGGATGAGAAAGAGAGAGAAAGTGAGACGGTCTGTCCTGGAGTCAGTAACCTTGACACAGACGCAATGTCACAAACAACAAACAATTATGGCCCCACCCCCTCCCCTACACCACCACTGTGCACTGTAGAGAAGATTTAGTGATATGAGTCATGGCCAGGCTGAGATTTATTGACATTAGTGGTCAGCTTTCTTTTCAAGAAAGTGCACATTGAATTAATTTTAACTACATCTTTATGTTAAATATTCTGGAAACACTAAATTCCTTGGTAGGTGATGCTTAGCGATATATGGACATATATTAGGTTGCTGGGCAAAATACAAAGGACCTTTATGTTAAGGGGGTATAATTTAATAAGCAGCAGCTCATAACTGCTTCATCACTTTTGTTAATTACTGATACTTTATGATGAAGATGATGTCCTGGTGATTATTACATGCATCACATGTTAAGGTAATTCCCTTTCATTGTTTTTACTAGTTAATCACATTTGGGAACAGACATGTCTAAAATAATAGTTTCAATTAAAAATCAATAACAGTATTAGAAATTAATTTACTATTATGTCTGATTTTTGTTTTTTAAACAGAACAGAACACATATTTAGCATTGTGTTCTGTATTGAGAAGCACCACTAATGCATTTATTTTGTTCCTAAAAAGTAATTTATATAAAAAAATTAACTGCTAAGAAGTAATTTTCAACAAGACACCAATATAATTCATTAATTTGATCATCATTTGCAACAAGTGAATGATATTGAGTTCCCACTGCAGTATTTTAAGGGGAACAAATAAAAAGTAAAGTTAAAACAGCCCATTCTATTTCAGGAAACAGATTAAATAAATCATGATCACAGCAATAAACATGTAAATTTCAATCAATAAGTACTTGCCTTTTTCTCTTCACTAACAGCTGCAATAAAGCCTTGCTGTGCACAACCAGTAATAAAAATATGTAAAATAAATTAGGAGAACATAATGAGGGAATCCAACATTCCTCTCATAAATATAACATAACGACCACAACTAAAATGTCAGAGAACATAATAAATCAACATGATGTTAGGACAGAGCTGCCTTTATGCTCAGCATACATATTAAAGATATATTTTATGTGGTACTTTTTATGGCATTGAGTTGACTAGGAGAGTTGCAACAAAACACAGGTTTTACACATTTAGGGTTTAATATGCTTTTAAAGCTGTGTATAATTGCACTTTCACAGGAGCTACAAACCAGCAAAGGTAGTTCTGAAAAGCATAGTCTGACTTGAAAGTAGGTTCACATTCAATGGTTATTTTGAGTCTCTGCCACAGATATGCAGTAATTGGAGGCAATTTGAGTTTGAAATCTACATTTATCTATTTTGTATTTTTGGAGGGTGGGTGTCATGCAAGAAAAATTGCTGATTCATTTCTACTGCTGTGTTCAAGATGTTACGTAGCCAAAACAGCAGAGGCCCAATTTTGAAGAAATTGCAAAAGAAAATCTTCTGACAATGACACTGACTATTTAGCATTACGATTCAGGTCAAAATCTCAGCTAAGGCCAATGAAACCAGAGGCATTATGCAGATATTTTCACAGCCAACATTATGTATGCCTTATTGGTCAACATTATATCAAATACTCTTGCCTTCAAGAAATTCCAGAATAATGCTCATCTGATAAAAGTAGGACAGATGATTCCCACAGCATTATACTGTAGGCATCAAAATCCTTGAGTGAAGTGCTAAAACCTTTGAAGCATTGTGCTGGGCCTGCTGATCTAACACATCGAAGTGACGTGTTGTCTCTTATTTCAGGATGTCAAAGCTCTGTCCAAAAAGTTGCTGCCTTGTGCTCAGTGTCTGAGGGGGAATTCTGGTCTATGGGGTACACAATTAAGAGCACTGAAAATGGAGAGTGGGCAGACATTAAAGAGTGCTAACAAATGAAGGAATTGTATTTACCAGTACTAGTATTAATGTTACTCATACATAACCAGAACTTGTGGGAACCCCATTACTATCTACACCAACTTGTTCTACACTATAATGAGTATATAAATATAGCATCTAATTTATCACACTGTCTAACTCACAACGTGTACATATTAAGGGTGATAACAGGGATAAGGTATTTGACCTAATAACAATTTATCATGCAAAAGAAAACAAATTTACCACACAACTTTTTCATGAAATGCAATTATTCTAATGGCTGTCTTCTAGGGTTGCCACTGCCATCTATGAATAACCCAATAAGGATGGCTTGATTGATGATGCCACGATTACCTTTTCAGAAAGCAGTTATCCTGTCCAGGAAAAAAACTCCCAACTGGAAGCAAGCTGGTGATTCATTCCCTTGAGCAGTGTTTTTCCAAGTTGCTAGGCTACCGTATTTAGAGATGTGATATTCTTTTTAGGGTAAATGTACACATCTAGGCTGAAGTGACAAATATTTGTGAGACTAAAAACCAGAGAACACAGATCTAGTGCAGTAGAGAATATCTTGTGCTTATAATGACCCCAATAGGAAACCTCATAAAAATGTATTTTTAAGGTTTATATAATCCTTGTTCAGAAAAGGCAGGGTTTTTTTCGTTTTTTGGATAAAGCCAGTCCTACACAATCTGAACCCTTACCACACTTTACTGGCTTTTTCTGGTATTTCTATCTTTTTCTGCTGCCTACAAAGGTGGATTATTTAGGAAACAATTAGGTACGTATACAAAGCAATTTGCAAGCAGTCTCACTCCTTCAGCTCACCAACTGAAGTGCCTTTCAAGGCTGATTTATAACACTGTCGTCTTCAGAAGGCAACATAATTAATAGGAGCATGGACTTCTAATTTCAGTGACTTCCACAGCAAGTGGATTTCATTTGATTTATGATCACTGGCGAGTTTGCATTTTATCAGTTCATTCACTCATTATTTATGCTGATGACCAATTTCAATGGGTCGCTATCATCTAACTCGCTACTAATCAAAGAGAATTAGGGTTCACTGCATTATTTAGAAACTGCTAATTTATCTTCAGAATAAGGAGAAAAAAGAATAGTTGCAGTATACTTGAAGTCTATGAGTCTCAGTTTAAAAGCTTGGATAGCATTATGTACTCCAAATGCCCTATGTTTCATATCCATATATGCTTATCAAAATCATCAGTAAATCAGGAAAATTAAATATATGATCTGAATCTGAACTGGCATATGCATGATCTGAATATTAGTGATTTAATGTATTTCAGCTGCACAGGACACATCAATAACGTAATATAAAATGGATGAATTATAATAAGCAGTATAATGTGTTTTTTTTTTTTTTTTTTTTTTAAGTTTCAGGATAGGATTACATAATACCATTTCCTTATTATCATTACCTAATATTACTTTAATATTACACCCAAAAAACATTGGTTGTGCAAACTATGACTATGTTTACAATAATTTTTGAAACCCAGAGTGGAACGTTTTATTTTTTTCTAGGTTTTTGATGTCATCATACCATGAAACACCTGGAGAGGGAAGGACAGTGCCAATTTGGTTTTCTATTAACGTCGTTTCATGGGTCAAAATGTGTAAAATTCCTCGGAAAAACTGAATAATCACCATCTTTCTGAAAAGAAATACACTTCCTTATCTCCAGTAATGGCTTTGCAAATCTTGTGTTAGGAAATCCTTAACGACAAACAACTATAAACACAGAAACATCGCCGTATTATAAGAGATATACTTCAGTTAATTGCTGTGTCAGAGTTCTAGAAAGTTAATATTTTCTTTAAAATTGAAAAAAAAGACATCCTGCTAAATCCAGGCCACTAAATGTAGTTCAATAGATATTGAAGGTATATTAACATTTCTATGGGAAACCACCTTGAAAATCCCCAGGAGGAAACCTACTAAAAAGCTCCAAGACATTTTCTACATGCAAACGTGTTGGAGGATGAATTATGCGTTTATGAATGATCCCCAAAGCAGGTCTAGCAGAAAGCAATTTTTAGTCCTTATGTTTATTCAGTATTAGGTCTTTATAAAGACCTTGTGTTAAGTGCGAGACTAGTCTTTGTCCTCTGTCTAGGCAGCTGAGTCCAGTGTTTACATGCATCCCACTGCTGTGCACACCCGAGAAACTGAAACAGTCATTTCAAAATCTAAGTGTTTATTCAAAGAAAGCATCTTTTCAAAATTATAAGAACTGAACACTTATTGTTTTCCAAAATGATCATCTGTTTTCTTTTTTTACTAACAATTGTTATCTGTTTGTGCTCAGTATCATTGAACACTGTCCAAGTTGTGACTCTTGAGAGGTTTTCAGTTCTTTATCATTTATGTCCCTGGAACTTTAAAGCACAACTTCAGACTTGTGACATGATTAAGCTGATCTCAACCATATCCAAGAACTTGCTTGGGTCAGCACTTTCCCTTTTCTGTCATGAAGCATTAGTTTTATGTCATCAATGCATAATGATGTGCTAATGTCAAACTGTTGGGAGAAACTCATGACATGTGAAGAAAAACAGATCTTTTCATGAAACTGTCAGTTACTGTCCAAAGATTCGTCATCAGACTAGCCCAGTGACCACATCAAAATGGCAATCATTTGGCAATTATCAGCCTTCACAAGGCTGTACAAGTAACACTAATGGAAAATACATTAGTACAGAAACATATTTTGCCAAGTATACAGCACAAGTATATACTTGCTTTAGAATTCAATGACAATTATAAATTAAACTTTAATGTTTGAATGTGCTTTATTTCATACAAGCTACAATCACTTTTTTTTTTTTAAATCTGTCTCCCAAAGTTTAGAACAAGGTTGAATCTATTAACATACTTGATCAGCTGAAGGGTCTGAAGACTGAAGAAAAGTCTTTGACATAATGTTTGTATTTAAATATCTCAGTTTAGCACTATTCCTGTTGGACTGTATAACTATCTATAAATCACACAGAAGCTAACATTCTTCCCACAAGCAATGTTTGGTGCAAAATAACTTTTTTATACTGGCCATGGATTCATTTAGCAGATCACTTGAAATCAATTTGCAATGTGTCTTCTCAACTCCAAGCTGTCATTTTGTTGTTGCTGTTTTTCTTTCATCTAAAAGACTGTAGTCTTACTGGTACAAAACTGAAATCAACACCATACAGTCTCTAGAGAAAAGTGCACAAAACATCATTGATGAAAGATATGTATGAAACATGAGCAGGGGCAAAACAAAAAATAAAGCACCATTATGCCAGCAGCTTTTTTAAAGTTAATCTAAGGTGTAAAAAAAAAAAAAAATACATTTTCTACACATCACATATTTAATGCATTTGGGTACAAAGGAACTTTCACAGCTGTTAGCAGCTGAATGATATTTAGTAAATTTGGAAGCCAGATAGTAGCCTAATATCAAAGAAAGTCTCATAACAAAGAATAAGTATTGAGTGTACAGGCATATATAGTCTATGTGGCTTGGTTATCGTTATTAAAAATGAGGGCCTTATTTAATTTACGACTTATAAAAGGTTGGACCTGTGACAGTAATTCTAGATTTACTGTGAAACAATAAAACACATTGTCTGAAATAAGGTCTCTGACTTTGAGAAACGCAACATTTTCAAAAAGTATAAAATGGCATGAAAGCAATTCCTTAATATTCTTGAGAGTCTTTTAGAAACATGTTCCACTGCAACAGTTATTTCAAAGCTACTTAATATATCTTGTATAATGTTACCTGTCCCTAATGTCAAAAAATGTTGGAAAAGACTCACTAATGTAAAAAACACTAATACCCACAAGACTGAGTGACATTGTTAATTTGTGCAGGAACTGCCACTTTACAACAAGGGTAGTAGAAACAAGACTACAGTTTATGACTTAAATCAATCTTGTGACTGACTAAGACAAAAATAAAAATAAAAGCTTTGTTAATCCAATAAGACCGGAATTTCATTTATATATATATATGGGGATATACCCTAGATATTCAACACTGCATACATCTTTAGAATATCACATATTTGGATGCAATAATGGAAAACCTTTGTCCTTGTTCAGCTAACTTCGATGCAAATCTCAACAGTGCCTGAAACGAAGAACAAAAATATGGTAAATGCAGAACTGTAATATCTGTGGAATAATAGCGCAGAAAACGCAATGTGTGTACCTCCCCAGGTACCTTTCCATTCTGTATATACGGAAATACAATTTACTGTACAGCAAATGAAAAATGCAGTCTTCAACTGTTTGACAACAGGTGCTAGCTAGATGATCAGACTCCATTTGTTAGCCAGTCTCTTATTCTCATTTGCAGTACAATAAATTGTGTTTAGGAAAGCACAGGAAGCTAAGGGGTCTTGACATGTTTTTATTGATTTGCATAGGTTATATGCATGTAATCCTGTTTGTAGGCAAATTGTGGCACAAGTAAATTCAAGTCACAGTGGCTTTGCTTAGAGAAAATTGCAGTCATCACAAGGGAGTCAAGATGGAGTGGAGTTGGGTAAAAGAGATGCATGCAGCCCATTGGAATCTTAGAACTTCTATTAAGATTTATAGGCTGTAGGATTCTTTAGGGCTTAAACATTATTCTTAGTAAACCCTTTCTGTCTTGCATTGTTTATAAAATCTGGCAGCTTTAGCAAAAGTAGAAGTCTTGCAACGGACGACAATTTAACATAAGCATAGCTATCTTACCCCTCAGCCACTCTGCCATTTAGTTTAAAACGAAAATAGCAATTTAATTAAAAAAAAAAAACAGTATTTAAAATGATTATCCAATACATTTCAAACCACATATACATAATAGGCTGTTCTTTGTTCTTTTTTGTCAAGCTAATATTCCAGTCTGTCTGATAAGGAGAAAAAAGCCAGTCACTTAAGTTCACCTTCAAAATGATGACAAACGCAATAAGAAATATCCAAATTGCCTGGAACGTGTGGGGTATGAGGCTCCTCATAACTTCTAATACCTCCCATAATATTATCTATATACACACACAAAACAGCTTTTCATGTGCCATTAATATTATTACTGAATAAATAGTGATGATTAAAGTGGATGTTGCTTGCAAGTGACATCATAATACTGTATGAGGCCAATTTGTATTTAAGGCATCAAAAGATGGCTTTCCCTCCCGATATAAAATTGTTTATTCAGCAATACTGCTATCCACATACTTTATTTGTGCTTATTAAATGAAGAGAGGATCACCTTCAACTTTATTAATGAAGGGCTGCTGGATGAATGATGCCTACAAAAATTCACAACATCTGTTTGCTCCGCTCTCTTCTCAGTGTGCTACACCTATTTCTCATGCTTAATGATGCTCATCCACTCTGCAAGTTTTACGGACAAATGTGTGTTTAGCCACATTCATCATTCAGAATGAGTATTCTTGATGAAGCATCCACTGGCCTGTTTCGCTCTTTCTGCTACACTTTAACAAATGACAACCAAGCTACGTGTTTTTCATTTGTTAAAAATAAAAAAAAGCCAGCTGAGGGATCGACAGCTACAATTACCAAAGCTCTTTAGAAAAAAAGGGGAGTGAAGAAGCCACTTGTACCTGAACCTTAAACACCACTGCTTAAAGAATCTTAATTCTGTATTCAACCTCAGATTTCCTTTCACAGTAACCAGGAGACTGATTTTTACAATATGTTTAGTAATCATTTCCAAAAAGACTGACAAAAAAACACGATGAAAAGTATCATGGAAGAACATCTTTCATACTCTAGGTAGAAATGGCTGTACATATATAAAATTATATTGGACTGTGATGTGGCAACTAAATCCAATTCTTTCTGATCTAACAGCTGGTTAAAGATTTAGAGGCAACCCATAATATTAAAAGGGTTCAGAGTTAAAATACATACAAATTCTGTGGAAATCTGTTGTTTTAGAACCCAGGGGGGGAGGGGGGGGGGGGGGGGGGGGAGTACTTATGATTCTCACAAATGATTTAAACAGTATAAATCTCAGGAAAAGCCTTTTAATTGTTTATCACAGTGTCCTTTACGTCCATACAAGAACAATAGGTGGGCTAGTAGATTTAGTATCTTCCTTTAAATATTGACATATTTTTCACCTTTAATTTTTCATAAACACCCAGTACTATTAAACTACACTTTCAAAATGCACATGTTTAATCAAGTGGAACAGCAGGGTAATTTAGTCCAATTTAAAATACATCATGGACAAATATTATGTACATTTTAAACCCTAATCTATTTTGACCTTAGTTTTAGAGCAGATCGTCCTCTGGTTATTCAACTTCTCATTAGCTAACTAATATATTGTTTCTCGTTATATCATATTTAATAAAGAAGACGTTAAATAAAGTTCATCAGAAACCAATGAAGCATAATATTATAAACCAAAGGAGTTCTGGCAGGTGAGTGCCAATGGGGTCATCTGCATTTCTAGTATCACCACCAGGCCAGAATAGCAATTATTTAATTATACAGAAATACCACTTGGAAGATGGCCAAACTGATGAAAAGTTAAAGCTGCACAGAAAGTATAAAAATGAGCCTACTGATAAATGAACATTGTTTAAAAAGACAGACCAGAGCCAACACCTGTGTGACACTACACAATGAGAAGAGAGCTGTTCTACTTTATTTCAATTTTAAAGGTGCTGTGCCCATACATATTTAAGAAGACTGGGTTGAATATGTAAGCTGATTCTTATATTGGTAATGTTATATTAGTATAAAAAACATATGTAGAAGAAAATCAAAATGTCTGAAATGCATGATGATTCTGTTCCTGACAAGACGTTATTTATCCATGGTGGCCGAGTTGAGACGCCATAGCTGTTGATATTGTATGTAGTTTTACACTGGTTTGTGTTAAATGAGCTTATTCTGCTGACAGAATCCATCTTGCAACCGGGAAAATAGCTACAGAACCAACTGGATTATTCTGTTTTGTTTGTTTTTTTCCTATCAATGGGAAAAACAGCTAGTTGCTCTGGAGTAATAATTTAAAACTTGCATACAGCCCCACCCCAACCCCCACACAAATGGATAACGCTTAACTTCTAAATCCAAAGGGCTGTGTATAATAATACTCGTCCGTATGCTAAGATCAGTGCTCAGTGCACAAGAAGGTTTGTTCGGTAAGTCAATGCAGTGACTCACAGCAGCCCACTTCATTGTTCATAACTTTTGACATTGTTGACATGTTGTTGTTAGGTGCTAAATTGCTTATGGAAACAGTCAAATTATAGATATATTTCTCCTCAGGTGCAGGTCTAAACAATAGGAGTGAATTATTGCTGCACTGTAATAATGGGTAGCTCATAGATTAATGTTACACATTACTAGAAACAGAGATAAATAGGGTCACATTGTAACTGTGTTTGTTAGAAAAATTACACCTGTTCCAAATGTTATGAACCTGCAAATGCAATTCTGAAGGTTAAATTGTATATTAGTCTAAAAACAAACTGAGACGGAGCAAAATACTGGCAGTATAACATTATTTAATGTCCTTGCAGACAGTGTTTCTATAAGGTGGAATTAAGATGCAATATAATTTACTGAATGTAAGAAAAATTGTGCCTCTAATAGAACACAAAACAAATACACAGTAGCCAACATTTCTAGCTATGTTATGCAGAGAATATCTTGTTCACACACGAGTCAAATTAAATGACAGACTGATTTGAGAGCTCTTGTCCACTCCACACTATGAGCAACCTTGAGAACACTCATTTTATACACAGTTCTAGGATACAAAAAGCACCTGCCAACAGAGCACCAGCAGCCCCCAATGAAGGTGCTCCTCTATTTTCATTTAATAAGCACAAATAAAGTATGTGTTTTGCAGATTGCGAGGAACTGGCCATTTATACAAAAGTATGTTTTAAATAATGCACGTGTTTATAATTATTTGTCCAATCCATGGACATTAATAGTTAAATATGTATTATAAATAAAATTATTTTGTGTAATTTACTGTAAGGATAAAAACATGTTTAGTATCAAGTATCAACTGATGTGGATAGATGTGTTCTCCTAATGTAAGTAATATAATGATCCACATCACTCATATTGTGTATTGACTGGAATATCTTTTGTCTTTTGGCATTTGCCAGAAGAGATAGCCCTTAATCAAAACTACCTCAGTGTTAGAATTAATTGTAATCTGTTATTGATGAGTTTATGTCCAACATATTGAAAATAATGGTATGGGTCATGTTCTTTTAAAAAAAAAAAAAAAAATTGCACTACCTGTATTGACCATTGCATCGACTCTCGTCTGAAAATCTATGGTAAATGCCTGACATTATGTCCAAACATCACAAAAGAGTATGGAATAAGGAGGTCTCCTGAGCCTATTTGTCACTCGCAATTTCAGCTCTTTTACTAATGTGTCCTTTGCTGTAGTACAGAACAAGAAACGATAATGTGAAATACGTTTTCAATGCAAGCATTATCATATTATATCCTACCTTTACAATACACACACACACACACACACATTATATATATATATATATATATATATATATATATATATATATATATATATATATATATATATATATATATATATATATATATATAAATATATTTATACCCAGGGGCTAGGAAACGCAGTAAGGGTTAATAATATAACCCTGTTTCATGGTTAAGTAGAATCAGTATGGTTAAGTCATTACAAATAGTGTATTTCTACTTGGACCATGTAAATATGATGCTCCATAGGCTTTAAGGGTACCCAGGGGCTAGGAAAGCAGGATTGCTACATGAAATAGCATTGCATTTATAAATTAGGTGTATTTGATATAGTGAGAAACTTTAGAAGTTGTGTAACCTTCAGAAGAATTTTAATGTGCTTGAAAGCAGGAAATAAAAATAAAAGTTAAATCAAAGTATATTTTTATTATCAAAATAGAACAATTTGTTTTCAAATGTAGAAAAGGATGTTTTGTGGGCTGCTAAAACTCCTCATCATCCAAAAAGTAATTTCATCTTATTTCAATGCCTTATTGATTCGGCCGGTCACATTTTATAAAGACTATTACACTGCCCTGTTTGTGGCCAGTATATAATGTCTATTACGTGTCAACATAGAAAAGCAATTTTCATTGATCAATGTCTTAGCAAAGCATACAAATCAAGATTGATAGTACACTCAGCACATTTTTTCAACAGTTAGGTCCTAATGAAAAACTAGTACCTTAAGAGGAGGTTGCAACAATGCTTAATATTCAATGTTGTTTTCCCAAAAACTGTACCAGTAAAATAATTAAATTAACTGAAAAGTCAATGTTTTCACTCCCAGTGAACCAAAAATATATTCAATATATTAATCTCTCACATACTAAATTTTAGGTTGGGTAACAATGATCAGAACCTTTACTTTTCTTACTGTCTTCTCTAATAGCTATTAGTAAGCTTTGAAATCCATCTGATGTCAAGCTTATCCAAAGAATGGTAACCCAGACAGACTGAGAAACAAGACAGAAAACAAGATGTAGAGAGGAGATACACGGACAGGCCACTGACAGAAAAACTTGGCTGGAATTTGGGATTGGATTTTTGCTGAGGTTAAAAGATAATTCTGCAGTTAGTTCTACTGATGATGATATCATGCTATATTTCTATACTTTTTTGGCAAGTAACAGCCATTGAGAGAAGACTTTTGTCAGTTAGTCAATGAATAAATGAATGATTCAATCAATCAACACATACATGTACATATGTTAGCCTAAAGCTATATTCTCAAAGCTATTTCCCCAAAATCATCACCAGTGTCTTTTTCTCTCAAGTGAAGGAACATGCACCTAATAGTTAATTTAAAGGAGTTGCTTCCTGTTTGTTTTAAAATTGTAATAGTTGTTACCATTCTGATAGCTTTAAAAATCTAGCCCGTATTGTATTAGATAACGTGGTTTATCCCATAAATAACTACTGTATGCAAGTTTGTAATTCTATAGTCCTGTGGTGGTTTTAACATATTGCTTGCCCAGTATTTTTACATTAACAAACCCAATAATAGACATAACTCTACTAACCCATCACAAATGAAAGCTTTAAATTGGGTTAGCAATAGCATGTCCATGGTATGCCATTTCTAAAACCTATTTGTCAAGGATTATGTTTTACCACAGGTAGGTCGATAGGTCTACTGAAAAGATACATTGGGATTGTGACTATTTTGATAGTCGTGATTTAATGATATTATTACCTAGTGTTGTCAAAATTATTTTCTCCCCCCCCCAAGAAATCTGTCAGTATTTGAAATGAGTCGTGATAAAAAAAACGTTCTAGATGAAGTCAGAAAACTACTTTCTTTGTATTTTGTGATTCTGTCCCTGACCTATTTATCGTTTGAAGCAACTGATGTAAATAAATGTTAAAGATATTTGTACAATACACTGAAATTAACCATGATATATTATCGACTTTCTGTGTCTGTGCTCTTTTTCAGAAAGTACTCTCACATGATTAACTTGCACAGCCCACTTGTCTGGCATTCCATCCAGTTTTCCCTTAGTAAAATTAAACAGCTCTTCAAAAGGATTCACCAACGATTGTTCAGAAAGTTAAAGGGTCAAACAATCCTGTAGTAAAATCGGGTTCTGATCCCTTTGGTGTAAAAGAAACTAATATTACCTTGTAGGATTCCCTGGAGTTTTGTCACAAGGGGCATTTCTGTTCAATAATTGAGGTAGTCGTTCCTTATTACACACGGCGAGCCTACCACATACTCACATACTTCCACTGTGTGAAAGGGGGTGGTGCTCTCTGACTTTATGGTCCGCCACCTGTTACCTGCAGCAGGGCATATCCATCTTGTCTTTTAAAATACCTCCCTCCATCTCAGGGTCAGCAATGTGTATTGCGGAATTGTGCATCCGTTTTGTCTTTTAATGCACCTTCCCTCCATCTTACGGTCAGCCATGTGTAATGAGAGAATTATAAACTTGGACAATACTGCAGTAAAAATGACTATAAAAGCACATTCACTCAATTTAAACATAACTATTCTTAACCATAAAAGACACACACATACACATAATGTAAAAACTTATAATTAATAACATAATTAATACCTCATGCAGAAAGCCATTACTACACAGTGATGGGTTAAAAGTCTGTTCTAGAAGAAGCCATCCAGTCCCAGCATGCAATCTGAGTCATTCCATTAGGGAACCTTTTTTCTATGTATTCACCAGAAGCTTAATTCCTATATACCAGAGGTTTTCAAACTGAGGCGCAAGACCTGACAAACAAAGTCAATATTTGTTTCTGACTTCTTGGAGGTTGTAAAACAAGATGCATCGTACCAAAGTTTCATTGAACAATATTCCGATGCAGGTCAACGGCCCTGAGCGCACAAATCACTGTATGAATGTGACTCAGAGGTTATTTGTTCTCGCTAGCAATCGGTTGTGTTAATGTTAGACAGCAAACAATAGTAAAGAATGGTGAGTTTTTTAAAATGTAAAGTTGAGGATATTGATCCAGATGGAGGAGCAGGAAAAGCCAGGCAAAAAAAGAACAGGAAATATTAGCCCTCCTACTTGGACTTGGGATTTTCATGTGTTGGTTCTGATGAACACCAGAGACCACAATGTGTTGTTTGTGCGGATGTTCTCGCCAGTGATTGCACGAAACCAAGCAAACTAAAAGTAACACCATCTGGAGACCAAACATCCTGCCCTCAAAGATGGGCGACGAGATTTTTGTCAAACAAAATCTCTTTCAACTCAAAAGGGCAGAGGAGGTTAATTGAAGAAAGCATTGCTACACCTGCCAAAGTACGAAACTAAATAGCAAGACGTGTCTTCTGTCATTATGGATTTTGGAATGTCTGTCCTGATAGTGGAGCATTTGTCTTAGCTTTGCAATCAATTCAGAGTATATTTTACCAAATGTGAGGTAAATGAATTGCAGGATTTTGCCTGGGTTCGAAATCTGTTTTCAGAGAACTTTGTAGCAAAGGTCAAAATTCTCTAAAAGAGAATTTTATTGGCGTTGCTGGTGGTTCCATATCAAAATTACGCCTATTGATCAGTTATGGCTCTCAATTTGAAAATATTTCACTGAATTGTCACAAACAGCAGTGAAAGTACTTGTTCACTTTGCCTCAACACATCTGTGTGAAACAGGGTTTTCTAGCTTATCTACATCAAAAACACGTATAGAAATCGCTTGAATGTAGAGACAGATCAAGGCTGAACCTCTCTGAAATCAAGTTACCACAAACTGTGCGCTAGCAAGCAGGCTCATCCTACTCACTGAGCTAAATATGACTCATTAGGTGTTCTTTTATATTCAAGTTTATTAAGTATTTCAATAGTGGTACTATGCTATTTTGCTTTCTGTCTTCAGAAAAATATGTTATTATATGCTGGGAAAATCATCTTTCTCTAAAAACTGCACTGTTTATTAGAAGGGGGACGTGCACATGGGGCATGCATCTCTGAAGGGGGGCGCAGCAAAAAAAAGTTTGGGAACCTCTGCTGTATACGCACAGATGGTGGAAAGTTTTGATTGCAAAAGCATGGGCCCTTTTCAGCCCAATGCATAACGCATTAAAGCCAGATCCTACCTGAAAAGCTTATGATTAAAACCTGTCTTTATATGTTTGTGACTACTTCAGCCACAGCCTGGTACTTTGCTATCCTCTCTTGAAACCTTCAGAAAGGGAAACTAAGAATATTGAAAATTCAATATAATTGCTGAACCACAAGTGTTCAGCAAAATCATACACTTTAACACTTGCTTACATTTTTTAAAAATAACATGCTTAGTTTATTTGAAGAATGTTAACTACAATAGTTACCGGAACAGGTAATACATTATAATACCGATTGATTTAAATGGTATAGTAAAATTTAAAAAAAAATCTGATTCTTACTGTACATCAGGGGAAGATCATAAAACTAGTTGAACAGAGTTAACTACTTTTGTAAGAAGCCTCTATAACTTTCATTCAGATGCATTAATCAGTTGACAGAAATCTAGAAGCAACAAGTTTACAGTAACACCTCTCCATATTGCATTTATACTTTCAAATCAAAAAGACATTGTTCAAGGATGCACAAACAATGTTTTCTATTAAATACCTAGATGCATGCTGCCTTAAATGACAGACTATGACATTAAAAAGATATGAATGACTTCCCAGAACCAGGAAGAAATACAAATTAATTTATTTTTTTATTTAATATCACGTAAGTATTAAAATACCATTTTTTATTATAGTGAATCGGGACAAGGGAATATTCTTTTGGGGAGTGGCTTTTTACCTCTTTCACTATTATACAGTAAGAATTCCTGCAGTCATTATATCAATTGAATCCCATGTCATTTTATGTGGGATACAATTCAATGGAAAGCACAACAACTGCATTTTCCAACCCTCCTTCCTTAAAGAAAAAAGTTTGGTGAGCGCACATAATTCACTTCACAGATGATTTGAAGTGCACAAACAATTTAAAAACACAGAAATAACAAAAAACAATAATTTGACGTTTATGAAATACTAAAGCGCTCCAAGGTAAGCTTTTGAATACAGTGCTCCTTTTTGTTTGCGCGCATGGTGATTTGTCGAGCTACACCTTCACAAAGCACTCACCCTAGGGCGTTCCGCTTGCAAATACAGTTTGATCTGCTGTACTTTTGGATTTTCTTTTGGAGAGATGTACCTTATCTTGACAATCCCAGAGGGGAGAAAGCAGTATCATATTCTTTTGCTGTGTATTCCTTCACAGCAAACGGTCCATATGCTTGCTGTTAGCTTGGTGCTATATTATTATTTCACCAGCTTGTTTGTATAATAACGACAGCTGCTGTATTTCTGCTGAAGTTGTGAAGAAATAAAATGGATATAAATATACTGAAGAACAGACAAAGCTGTCTCCTGCAATATGTGAACGACTTACATATTGATACGGATTTAAGCTGACATTAGTAAATAATCATGTTATTAATGAATAATGTCTGCACAGACAGGTGAACATTATTTAAACAATCACTGTTAAATGTAATAGATTTTTGATGTCATATTTTGAAGCACTGAACCTTCTTTTTGAACATTATTATAATTTTAAAAACGTCCTCAGCAGTACATAGTTTAATGTAGTAATATTATAGCAAATATTATCTATTGCTGTAAGCATCTCCCATGGAAACACATACACAAAAAGCCCACAATGTACAAGAGCTGATCACTGGGTCACTGTGAAATACAAACTGACTGATCCAGGGCAAAATTGGGATTACATTGCTTCCATCCTGAATTCTGCTTAAAGTACAATAATCTGGTTTGAAAACATGGCAAAAGGGCCATTACCTTCTTAACACTGCAATGTATAGCTGGTTTGGGAAAACAAAGACTGATTGGGTTTAGATTGATATGGAAGGAGTCTGTTATGATCTTGAAAAATAAGTACCGCTGAAGTGAGCATTAAATTATTAATTCCACCTAACAGTCAAAACAGGGTTGCAAATTATTTCATTTCCAATACTTACTGATCAGTAATATGCATCTATCCTGTAGAACAGCTCTACCACTCTAATTAGACATTTACATTATCAATTAACCCATCATAGTAGAGCCAGTAAAATCAGATACCACACGAAGCCGTGTTGTGATAATGACTTTTGGCTAAGGCAACAATAATTCATTTCAGTGCCTCCCGAACAGCTTCCCAATTGAAACGATTGCCCTTTAGTCTGACGGTGTAAAATCTGAATATAAATACACACAGAGGTACGTCATTTGAAAGCCCTAATTAAAGAGTTCTGCTAAAAGACATTTCCTCCTGCCATATTTCAAAGATTTTTTATATTTCAAATTTGATTATCATTTTGGATGTCATGGAATGTATCAATTATTATAAAGAATCTGGTTTTCATTTTTTTTTAAACAGCTTTATTGGTTTAGATTTTTCAAATGCATACTAAAATTAGGCAAGTCTTATGCATTATACTTAATTTAACTGGTTCATCTGTACACTAAAAGCAGCCCCTTTTCCTTTAGTTTTGATGCTGACAGCTCAAGTAGAATTTTCAGAGTAAAGTAAGATGGAAAAGGTAGGAAATTCTCCTCTGGGCCTGAAAAAAAAAAAAAATCTAACCCTGGAAAATTAAGAAGCATGAAATGTCAAAAGAGATTCTTCAGCGTCCTGCCCATTTACTGTAGAGATCTTTTCTCATTTGCTGATGTCTTTGGCAGGCCTGATTTTGCCACCAGTCGCTCTGTATTTTGTTTAATTATGCAGCACACTGACAGAAATGTTCTTTCTGATCGCATAAATCACTTCCCTTTGACACACTGCTCAATAGAAGCTGCTAGAACAATACAGTGAGAGCTATTGACTCCATCTCTCAAGTCCACAAGGTGTATCATTTAGCCAAGAGTGATAATTAGATGCAGAATTTACAGAAAACTGTCAATAGCCATGTCAATAGAAGGACTCTTTGCATCTATCATCCTGTGAATCAATGGCATTTTCAGCTATGAAATCCAGAAAACGATAGCTTTCAAATAAATGGAGGAAAGGAAACACAAGACTCCTTGGGGAAGAATAAAACAGCTCAATTGTCCCCTCATAGAGCGGCTCTCTGACAGCCTCACTCAATGGAAAAGGTCACAGAACATTACAGCAAAATATCTCTGAAACAAGATGTACAACATCGCTGGGACATGACAAGCAGGCAAGCACACCATGAGAGGCCTATATATCTCTGACCTGGCAGATTTAAAGCTGGGGTCAGCAGTGCCAGACTCACCAGGAATTGAAGGTCAATGACTAGCCTGGATATTAAAAATAAATGTAACTGTTTGCTTTATGAGAACAGCAAACGAATGTTAAGCAAAACATCTAAGACCTAGAAGAAAATAAAGGGCACCCAGGCCTGATTTTCAAAAAATGAGAACCACTTAAATAATAATGATTAGTATAATGAGGACCACTAACTACAATGTTGTTCTAACACTAAAAAGGGTATTTATTTAGCAGTTAATATGAAAGCCACCCATGAAATAAAGAAAGCCCTGCAGGACACATATGTCATAGAGTTTTCTATATGTTTTTTTTTTTTTTTTTTTCCCCAGTATTTATTTATTCCAGTTACTCTGTTTAAAAGCATTGACGACTGAAATAACAGCACTTCCTCCAAATACAAATATCTGTATACCTTTCCCCAAAAGGTTTAAGGGTCAAGCTTGTATCTTCTCTGTTCTTAAAATAAAAAAGAATGTTATGAGGTTATCTCCAGATGTGTAAAAATGTTAAGCTGTAATACAAACCATAAATGTGTATTGGTAACCCATATAGTCTGTACAAAAAAAGTTATTCTAACATTTAAAAAAAAAGAAAAAAACATACCAGTTTCTTTAAATATTACAGTAAAAAAAAAAAATGGTTTGAAGGAAAGCACATTATTTATGACCAACATCAACATCCAGTTATAAGGCACGGCACTGGAACACAATTCATTTTCACCATAAATGTAGACCTTGTACAGGATGTGTAGTAGCAGAGTTAAAATTGCACAATTATTACTATTTTCAGATGAGTCTTCTGTTAGTATGTGTATGCTACTAATGACATGGTAACTGTGACATGCTAAATTATTAACATTGAACAGCTTATAGGAGAAGAATATGTTTTGTATTCTAGACATGATTTGAACCCTGGTCCTGTAGGTGACAAACGAGTGTTCTAAGGCAGGGTATTAATCACGTACACAACCAAGAGGAATCATATTTAATCCTATGATGGCATCCGGGCCATCAAGTTTCAAGTGACAGTGGTAAAAGAAAATGATTTACACAGATCAATCACTTGACTCATCAAGCTGCGAACTGGCAGCTAGTCTTCGTGGCTGTTTTTTAAAAGGCGCTGCTGACAGAAGAGTCCCACTTCTTGATTAAAGGCTCTGTCTGGCTAACCTTTTATTTGAAGAATGATTGTCGCTGAGTGACAAATACTTTTCCGTTTGGTTCAAGGCAAAGATATTGACATTCAAATTCACATTACTTACACTGAACAAATGTCACAGTTGGCAAGTGTCTTGATTGCAACAGCAGGTACACTGTGACTCAAGGGGGCACAATAACAAGCACAGTTGGCCCAAGCTAAAGATTCTCAACAAGTGATTCCTTTACATCTTGCATCAAATCCTTTCCCCTTCACAATTATCATCAAAGAACATCTGTTTGTTGTTTCTTGTGAACCTTTCCTTCCTAGCCTCACCTTGACCCCACTTTCAATTGTTTTGGATGTTACTACTAAAAATAAACAGCACTCAGGGGTGAAGCGACCCTTTGCATGAGAAGGGCGTCCTCCCTCACAAAAACATCCATAAACACCACAGAGATTGAAATCCCAAAGCAAACACTGCTGCTTCCGTCCTAATGGTATCTCAGTTGACAGTAAAGTAAAATGGAAGTTGCGTCTGGTATCAGATATGAAACCACAATCAATATGTTTGTTATTTTAAGCTGATCCTGCTGTCTCTTTCAACATTAAAAAATGGAAGCTGAGCCATCAAAGTGTCCTGATGAGCAATGTGATATGATAAAGGCTGTGCTGCTTGATGTATTTACTTTCTCAATATGTAATTCTTTTTAGAGGAAACCTTTAAGGTGTGTGTGTATATATATATATATATATATATATATATATATATATATATATATATATATATATATATATATATATATACACACACACACACACACACACACAAAATACATGGATGATGGCTATATTTGTATCCTGAGCCATCGGGGGGAAATAAAAAGGCATAATACTGCAGTAGTGATGCCAAAATGGCATACTCGTCTAGAAGATTATACTTGACCTTTGCTTAGGTCGACCAGGGTGTCCTCTGTAGCCCAAAGCTTCAACATCGATGCTGGCCGAATCTGGTTCGCCCATGACATTCATTTGGGCGAGTCTAATTTTGTCCAAAAATTCAACATTGATGCTGGGCCAATCTTGTTTTGCCTATGCCAATTTATTTGGCCAAGTGTAGTTTTGCCAGCTTCCAAGTGCATTCCAGGGTACTTGCCTCGGCTCCACTTCTGACAACAACGTAGCGATGGTGCGCTGGGTTTCCAGTGGCGGTGCTGAAAAGGCAGGACACCAGGGCTGGGTTTAATAGTGGTTAAAACCACTGTTTTTATTAGCATTCTTTCCCAAAAAGTTAAAAGTCAAAAAGCCTCGCTCCTCCATACACACACGAGAGAGAGAAACAGTAACACGCAGGCAAACTCGCCACACACACACAAGAGAGAAATAATATGTTAATTGTTCGTGTTCAAATCTTCATTTGTTTGACTTCATTAAAAGATAGTTAAGATTGTAACAGGGTCAATAATGCCCGTTATATTTCACGTATTTAATTGTCACTTGTATGTTTTATTTTTATAATTGTACACTTTGATTTGACTAGTGCACGTTTTTTATATATTGTCGACTACCATTTTATAATTGATTTATCACTTTTTAGTAGCTTCTCCACTCTGTCCCCTTGTATTGCCTTATTGGATACTGACTAACTGAGTTATTGATAGTTTTACCCATCTGTTACCCATACTTTTTTACTTAACTTTTTGAGAGATAGCGAATAAAAAGAGTGGTTTTAATAGTGGTTAAAACCACTCTTTTTATTCGCTGTCTCCCATAAAGTTAAGTAAAAAACCCAGCACACCATCGCTACACTATTGTCAGAAGTGGAGGCGAGGCAGGTACCGCATCACGCACTTGGAAGTTGGCAGAGGAGAGTGTAGAAATGGAAAACTAGACTTGGCCAAATAAATTGGCATAGGCTAAACTAGATTGGCCCAGCATCGATGATGAAGCTTTGGTCGAAACTAGACTCGCCCGGGCTAACCCCGAAATTCAGTGAAAACTGCTGAAAAAACGGCCTTCGCCCAGTCATCTATTTCAAGTTCTGGGCCAATCTAGAGTCACCTGATTGGATGCAGGCAAGTGCTGGAAAAAAGTGCTAACTTCAGGATTCGCCCAGAAGCCCTTGGCGAAATTAAATTGGCCCGTGCAAAACTAGACACTCCAGACCACCAGGTTTCACCTTTAACATACATACATATATTTTTTTATATATATATATATATATATATATATACACACACACACACACACACACACACACACGCTTCAGATGTGAGAAGGCCATTCAGTAAATTTATTTGTATTTATTTTTCTCTGAATAGATCATATCTCAGCTATTTACATATAAACAAAAGTAGAAATAACATCTACTGTGACTGGATACAGAAAATAAATAAAACATCTTAACAGCCTAAAACTTAAACACTTCAAAGAATAAAAATAAAATAAATAAATGTAACCTTGCAACAAACTTTAGCTGTGTTGACATCTACAGCGCTTGATTCATTGTTGATTCCTTGATATGTTGCATTTATCTTTTTACCGTTACGGTTCATCCACAATTCGTGATCGACTTGGCTCCCTTTTTAATTTGATTAGGCTGTCCTGTAAGCGGTCCACGGGGAGCATCTAGTTTAATTTATGCATGAAACAGGTGTTTTTCTTTAAAAGTATGATAAAACCAATTACTTAAGCACACATCAAAAGCATTAAAAAAGTTAAAATCCAGTAGCTTTGTAGTTCATTTCGCGGGAATATCCAGGTCTTGTTGATACCCATTCTTTGACCTTTCACAATCTTTATAAAAAAAAGTGAAGAAAAAATCTAGGGAATTGTGACAGAAGTAGAATGATTCTTGGTGGTAAATCTCCCTGCTGACCTGTGAGGGGGCTAAGTAATGGGAACAGAGTACCCTGGACTAGTTGACCTGACAATTCATTCCCAGGGTTAAAAGGAAGTCAGTCATCTAAAAAAGGGGCACAACTTTGGTGCACTAACTCATCGACCCAGAAGGGAAACAATGTGGCAGCCGCGGATTGGAGGAGTGGCTGCAATTGTTTACCAAGGGGTCATGTGTGACGGTATAAATAGGAGACGGAGCTACGTGATCTGTTCCTTCGTTTATGGTTAAGGAACGACCCGGAAGGACCCATATTGTGTTTATCATACCTTGAGTGTTTTGTTTGTTTGTCACTAATTGTTGCAATTTGTTATTATTAGTAGACAGCTAACACGTTCCGGAGCTGTCGCCAGAAGCCAGCACTAACCCAGACATTACTGCACTTGTATCGTGATAAACTGTATTTACACCATGAGCACTACAGCACTCACCCAGGACTGGTGACCGTGTTTGTATATTGTGTGTGTGCACTTTGACTGTGTTTGTTATTTGGGACTGCAAACCTTTTATTTACAACACAGCAATACACATTGCTGTGTATTGCCTGGGATTTATTTTTTGGTCACCAGACCTGGATTACAAAATTAAATCACTTTCTGATTGGATTATCACTGTCTTTTCATTGCGCAAAGCATCACTTCTACACCTGTACCCTGCTAACCACACTGCCACAAGAATAAATTGGAGAATTTAAAAAAAACAAGAAAAAAAGCATAAAATGTGGGTTCACAGAGGTGTGCCCGAACCTGAGGTCTGAATTTGAGTACATTTTGGTGAAATCAAACCCAAAGAAATGTAATGTCTATGCTCTGGTGTCAGTGAGTAACAACAAGGCTCATTTACTGCTTTTCTCACAGCTCTGACAGTTGCCCAGTTATGAATAAACCTTTTAATTTAAAGGGAGTAAGCTCACCTTGGGGATAGGAAAATTGACAAATGTCACTCATCTCAATATAAAAGTTGCGAATCATACTAGCTTATCAGAGCCTATCATGTGTTTAGGACAAGCCAGAAGCTCTGATAATCCATCTTACTGTGCTATCAACAGCTATAGACTTCTAAAGCACACACAAATTGCACATCACAAGAAACCACCTTGGGTGATAAAGGTAGTTATAACCCTACATATATTTATGGAAACCATTAAAAACAAAACTGCTATAAAGAAAATAGCTGACTGCAGAGTAAAAGCCCGAAGGACCCAATTTCCTTCTAAAGCACCTGATGGACACTGTAACAAGCAGATTGCTTTCCAGCACCAATTTTTGGAGCATGTGAAAAATGGGCTGCTTGCTGGTATGTGGTCCAAGATGACTCATAAATCTTCCTTTATCTCCTTCGTGGTGTTAGCAGAAAAGGATGAGTTGCTTTTTTCCCATCTCATTCACATGTCTATCTGTCTGTTATCCGTGCCCTTGAGCAAAGATTACGGATGCCCTGCCTTTGATATATGACACATCACACACAGCAGCTTTTCATCGAGTGAATTAACCTGGAAAAAAAATGCAAACCTGACTGTCATCAGCTTCCAGACTTTCCCACTATTCTTTTGTGTGCACACCCCATAGTAATGAGCAGACAAGCTGAGAGTATTGTGGGTAGCCTAGTTCAGTGTCAAATTGTTTATATGACCTCTGCAAGTCAAGTCTAGGCATTTTGTAATCTAGTATGCGTTTTCACAGTGTGTCATCCTTATAACAAATTGTACCTGTCATTCCAGTAGATTTTATTTAGCATGGGTTGAGGTTCAAAAATGTGAAAAATATGACTTTCAGGGTGGATAAGTTATGTTTTTGACTTTGACCCAATGCAAAATGGGTGTTACTGCCTTTTGTTTTCAATCACACAAGTTAAGATTTCAGCAAAGATGTTAGAAAACACTTATAAAAAATAATTATGAAATGCTGTGTTCTGGGAAGTTGACCTTATCAATATTTTAATTTTGCCTTTCATTAATTGTTCCCATCCCAGCCTCTAAAAGGTTAACTTGTTGTCCCCTCTAAAGGGCATATGAATGCATAATGTAAACACTGAGGCATCGTTTCCAATAAATCTGTCTTACAGTAACTTGAGTAAATAAGATTAATGGCACGTAGACCACATTATATAAAAACAGCCTGTAAAAAAAACATTAAGCAATTACCACTGTAGTTTTAAAAGTTCTTTCATTATATGGCAATATCATTTTCTCTTAATGTTAGACTTCATTAACCCTCATCTAATATCCTTTTATACATTTTGTTTATTTTAAAGCAACACAATAAATTATGTTTATTAAAAGTACTAAATTGGTTTATGAAAATGGGGCATAGTTTAATGAGGTTTTTTTTTTTTTTTGTTTGTTTGTTTTTTTTTTTTTAAATCTTAATCTGAATGACCAGACAACTCATAAATAAAATATCACATAACAAAGTGAGTGGTATAATTTATTAACATAATGGTTTTGTTCATGATCTATTTCATTAACTTGCAGTCTTTAACCCAAATAAATGTGTTATTGGGCCTACAAGAGCCAACTATTTAACAGATAGAATGCTAAGTTTCTATTTTGCACTAAAGTGGTTTATTCCAAATGTTAAGATTCCTTTGTGCCAGCTTTATTTAGGCATCTCCTAAACATATGCAAAAAGTTTAACAAATCTAGAATGTGTTATCTTTTAACTGTTATTTGCTGTCACTTAAAATTAGCACTTGAAAGGATCAGCAAATAATCTGATTATAACTCAGGATAGTCCTTATCATTTGTCCTTCCGTCAGAAATTGCTCAATTGTTCAGTAACACTTCTAGTTATTATAAACACAAGAAAGAAAAAACTTAAATTTACATAAAAGGGTCAGTTAACAAATTAGAACCAACCGCCATAGCAACACCAATATGGTGGAAGGCAACGGCTTTGTGTTGAGTAACAGAACTACGAGACGTTGTACAATTGAACCTTCTGTGATGCTTGGTGAGAAAAAACAGAAAAAAAAACATACCTGTTACATGTCATCTGCTCTGTAATTACTCCTCATTCAAAATCAATTAAGCAGCAGCTCCTGTACAACTGGCACCTTAACAACACATTACATTTGTTATAGAGTTCTCCAGCTGGCCAGGGTCATTTGCCTCTTCAATCTAGTTTTCAATTCTTTTCTATCAGATCTACCTATATCTCCATTATAGCAAAAGCCTCTTTACTACAAAATCAATCAATCAATCAATCAATCAATCAATCAATCAATCTAAAGATGCCATTAATCTGAAAGCATTACATTTGCTATGCAGCTTTTTATTACTGGTTACTAACAGATGTTTACTGATTGCTGATTGCTCTTCCGGTTGACCACTGAAATCTGTTCAGACAAGGGGTTGAATTTATAGCTCAAAATAAATCCATATCTTCTGAAATGCAGTCCGTATGATATGGAGACAGTGCCGTTAGTTGAAGAGGTGCCTGGAACTCCCTGTGAGCCTCCCTAAGATGTGGGTGTGTAACACATTTTCAATTAAAAGTTACTACATTAAAAAAAAAAAAGACTTGCTCAGGCAAATCTTAAAGAATTGCTTTAAATGTATACTCCATTGTTTACATTTATTGATTTCCAAATCAGATTTATTACATTAATACACTCACCCCTTGTTATATCGCCCCTCGCTATACTGGGGATTCGGATAGATTATAATCCGGGAGTCGGCTTCCCATTTTTACTGTCTAACTGCGTATGCCTTAGCTGCAATATACATAGGCACATAGAATTACTGTTTGTTTTATTTCGTACTGCACATCACAAACAAATATACAAAAAAAATTAAAACAAAGCATTAATATCATGCTGTTATCATATATACGCACACATTGCACAATAACACAAAGAAAATTAAATATCTACATTTATTTTAGCCAACAAGGTGTTCACTTGTGTCAGCAATGCACTAGCAAAATTCACAGGGTAGTGACATCGGCTCCCTAGCAACAAGCCTCCTATGTTTGGAATGGGATTCTTTCAATGCAGCGGGTTTGTGCATTTGAGAAAGGAGAGGAAGACTCATGAAATGAATTGGAGGCTTAAGTTGATGAGAAGCAATTACCCTCTGCAGTACAAATTAAAACGGCATGCTGCTTTTTATACAAAAAATGAGAAAAGTAGGTTGCGAAGAGGATTTATACTGGAGTCTGACGCCCCTGATAAAACAAGGGAGTGGCTGTACAGTATTTGTTGGCCTATTTGTTTTTTTATGGGTCTTTCACTATATCGCGGCCCTTGATATATAGCGGATATATACTGGACCCCGACATAGGCGATATATCCAGTGGGTGGTGTTCTTATAAATATCTGTATTTTTTTGACAGATACTGAGTGAGGTTATATGTGTGTGTGTGTGTGTGTGTGTGTGTGTGTGTGTGTGTGTTACATTTCTGGAAAGGTAAATCAGGTTTATGCCTATTACGCTAAAGTGAGTATGACAAAATTGCCGAAAAACCAATGGTTTAAAATCAATTTTAAAGATTTTCATATGTTTTATGATGTTTGGCCTACTGTGTCTGAGGGATGTAAATAACCTATATAGTATGATGGTTGGAACCTGATAAATGTATTTATCCTCTGCAGACAAATTTATATAAACTGTCAATATTTATGAGTTACATTTAATTCCGCATTTCTATCCTTAACCAGTAAATCGTTGCCTGTGTAAGTTAGTTTGTTTATCTCCCTCAAACATTTGGCGGCAGGGGGGAACATGGATATTGTCGACAGGGCGCAGTGCAGCTCACAGTCGTAAATTACAGCCTACTGTGATATTTTTTTTGGGGCCATCCATAGCCTTTCTGCCAATATTTCTATTTGCTCTAAACCCTGTGATGGACAGGACCTTGAACCAATCCTGTCCGCTGCTTTACTAAACAACCGACATATTGAGCCTACAGTGACATAAAACAATCCAATATCAGAACATAAAGCAGAAACTAATTAAGCTGGGGACCTATCACAATTTAATAACGTGCTATATCCTACACAGTCAGGCCTGGAAAATGAGTTCCCCATTAACAACTAGCTAAAGCAGTGCTGCCCATATGTGTAACTGGAAACACCACAGGTTGTACCCCTCCTGGCTTGCTACAGGACATTACCAGTTGGACACTTCTGAAAAACCAGGGCATAGGTAATTGGCCATTGCTAATATAAGTGACATCTGAAATGAATGGTAAATAACACAAAGGATTTTATTCCATCAAGAAGAATTATGTTTAACTAGATGTAAAATATGGTTTCATAAGCCCTTAACCTGGCAGATAAAACTTGTGCTGCTATTAATGGAAAAAAGGCAATGATTTAATGACTGAGGATTGAAATGCTGCATGAATGAAACTCATAAATATTAAGTTTGTATAAATTTGACTACAGAGTACAAGAACATTTGTCAGGTTCCAACCATCATAACTATATCACATGTGCTGCAATCTCTATTTATGTGTATTTTATGATAGCACCCAACTGTTTCAACAGATACAGCGGCTGGACTTTAATGTGGTTTGTGCAGCCTGAAGTCACATCAACAAATGTTTAACACCTGTGAAAGCCGGACTGACAAATTTTCACTTTTGTAGGTCACATTGGCCTCTATCATTAGCAATGACTTTAAACTTAGCAATCTTTCTTCTCTACGCAAGGACATTTAGAGTTCACCCTACCTAAAACCATCAAGCTTGTTTTTAAACTGCATTTTAAGCAAGGCACCGGTTTTCACAGCACAGAATTATAGCATATATTATTGTTTCCTTATTTCCTTATCGTTTACATATTATTTAAACAATGAAAAAAATTATCAACTATGCAATGGCCATTATTCTTTTAAGCAAACTGCTTGGAAAATGTGCTTCACCTGATTTGTTTTATTATTATAACTTTTGCCACAGGTTTGTTCACGTCCTGCTGATTTCATTATTTTCTCATGTCTTACCTAATAATTTATGATTGAACAATTGACATGGTGTGTGAATATCTGATTCAAAAGTGAAGGTAAAAGTTGGAAGCCAATCATTGCACTTTTAAACCTATCCTGAGAAACAGTGCATTGCCCCGTTAGAATTATTTACTGGACAGAACTGGGACTGAAAACAAAACAAACAAATCTACCTGTACATATTTTCCTTACCAACAAATATTGCTGAAATGCATGTCGATCTCTTAAAATGGTTATGAAAATAGACCTGTCAAAGAAATGGAGTCTTATATTCATTCTTCTCTCCCTGATACTTCTTTTGCCCAACAGAGTGTTGCCAGTATGCCTGGAGTGGGGACATTCTCTCTGTCGGTTCCAGTCGGGGGTCTGGTTTTGGGGGATACCCTCAATATGATTACCCTTAATTCACTATTCTTTGCAATTTTTACTTAAGCATTACTTTGCTTCCCTGTGCTTTATTGCACTTTGCTATGCTTTTAGTATGGTCACCTTTTATAAAGGGAATGCTATGAATGGATGTCCAGAATATCTATGATGTGTATTAATACAAATGAGAAAAGGCAAATGTAAACAGAAGATGTACAAAACCAAGATGGAGAGACTAATGTACAGAAGAGCAGGATGATGGCCAGCATGTACCGGGCACCCACATGTGTGATGAGTGGAGGCTGGATGTAACACTTAAATAGAAATATTTATCCCTAACTCACATCCATCGCCTGCTTCAGTGTGTGAATCTCTTAACAAAGATTAACAAATTCTTGATTCAACAAACATTTGTAGAAACAGGTGATTTGCAGCAAGAGGTCTCTACGGTTACAAGTGCTTGCAACTGTTTTTTATCTACCCATAGGGCCAGTCACAGACACAAATCAACCTTAATCATTCAGCTTTCAACCTATCTTAATGGCATTATCATAATTTATTTAAAACCTTGATGAAAGCGCAGTGATTAATTTTTAGCACTATGTGGTACTTTTAAAAAAAAAAAAAATATATATATATATATATATATATATATATATATATATATATATATATATTTTACTTTTTTTTATTATTTATTTATTTTAATAATTTTTAAGTGCCTGTAATTATTTTTCTAATGGTTGTCTCCAACCAAGGTTTGTTTTAATGACTCAGTTTAATGGCTACTAAATGGAAAAGGGTTTGTGGCATGTAAAGTACGATAATGATACAGAAAAATCACAACAAACTTTTTGCAAAAGAGGGGTTTGCACAAGAGTGTCATAATAATGTTGTTACACCAAAGGCTGGTTTATTAATTCTCGAAAAGGAGGGCAGTTTTAAACACACTATAAATAATACTACTCTATTTTATTTTACATTTAAACATTATGTGGTATGCATGCATTCACATAATCCTGTTTTAAAGTGCTTTTATTTAGTCTCATGAATGATTTAAAGTGTGTTAGGAGTCTGTTTATTTGAAAAAAGGCACATCTACCCTAGAACAGTAATCCTTGTAAGATTTCACATTTTACAATGACAGGGAGGTAAACAAAACTTATAAACGTTATACAACTTTTAGCATGCAGTAAATAGCCCTGTCATTTCATTTGAAGTGTTATATTGTCTGATCGCCTTTATCCAGCTGGTGGTAAATCTTTATTTCTCAAAAAGGGCCACAGGAGGCATGACAAATAAATTATCGGCAGACATATGACTAGTTAATCAAACAAACACTACGAGCTACAAAAAGGAGCACTATAAATATTGACAACAAGCTGCTACGACTAAAAAAAAAAAAATTCAATACTTCCCTTTCGAGAGCAAGTTTTATCAGTCCCCTGGAAACTGTTTGTATCCTCCTATAAATGTTTTACAGTCGAGTCACCTGCCTGGTACAATTCAGCCATCTCCTTCAGAAGCTGTCACACCTGCCAACTATAATATATGGCCCTACCAATGAGAACAGCTGTAGCCATTCTCTCTCCTGGTTCCTGTACCCTGTCCTGCATAAAATAATACATCAAGATTAATTGATTTCCTGTCAGTCTCACAGAAAAGAAAATTAATTTGCATGTAGCTTTTCCCCCAGCATATGAATTTTGTACATGGCAAGTAATTTAAGTTTTTAATTATTCATTAGTGCAAAAAACATGATAAAGTGGGCTGCTGAAAGCCTCAAGGCCACGGCCCAGGCCTTGGTTTGTGCTGAGACAACAATAGCATTTACTAATGCCTATATAAATAATATATGTATTTACATACATCTTAGTATAACACGAGTTTCTCTCACTATGACCTGGGAGTACTAGGTCACAGAGCAGCAGTTTGTCAAAGTCTGAGCTCTGTGTTGCATTAGAGACAAATGGGAAAAAAATCATATGTCAACCATATTGGACTGACCCCTGAATGCCTCTCATATATACACACTTACTCACATACATACAAACGCTGTAGCCTGGAGGCAATTTAATGGTCAAAGTTACCACATGACCAGGGCCAGTGGAAAATTGCAGAAATTGCTGGGATATTTAACTAAATCTTTTGGAAAATTGCAGGGGGAATCAAGAGAAAATGTAGTTGTGTCTGAAATAATACCAATGTTAATAATAATTTGAATAGTACAGTACTTACGTTGAATTTGTAGGAGGTATTCTGTGTTGTAGAAGAGCAATAAAGGACTAGAGGCTGTTGCTATTTCATTTTTTGGTGCTACTGTAGTCTTTGACCTCTTAATTTACTGCATGGAACAGGCATGTGAGGTAGAACTAGAGATATGGCTGCACTGTCTTGATCTTCAATGTGATAAAAATTACTTTTTGGATGGGAATTACAAACACAACATACAGTTCTGTGATTTTACGTTTAAAAATGTTTTACCATATGCACTACAAGAGAACTCACATCCTCAACACAACTGAGGAAATATGGCATATGTACAATACATTTAGTTTGAGAAATGTTTTTGTGTGACTTAATCCAATCCTGCATGAACAAACTGTGAAGTGTAATGTAACTGGATCTCTGCGGATGCTAAAACAATAGAAGTGGATTATGTTTAGAAGATCAATCATATCATCAAGGGATGTCCACCAGCCAGCACACATGGAGAAAAGCAAACGTAGCCTTACAAGTCATTGGCAATAAAGGCATTAACACTTGCAATGACATCTCACAGCAGGAAGGGACGTATTTCACTGCACAACTAGGAGCTCAATTTAAACATGGAAGAAACCTGAAAATAAGGGTACATTACATTTTTATTTCAATTTTAGTATTAATTTTACAGATAGAAAATGTTTTGCCAAATATAACTGTGATCGCAAAGCACTGTAGGCAACCATTTTATCTTTTTTTGTTTCTATGGCAGGATTGCTTAAATTTCTCTGTCTAGCAAGAGCTTCTAATTATTGTTAGAAAACCTGATTAGCATTTAGTCCAACACTACAACAACAGCGGCACAATTGTACTCATTCTCTAATAAACAGCATTCACAGTGTGCAATCAAGCTGCTGTACGATGCAACGTGAATTAATGGCACCACAAGACAATGGTAAATTCTACAACTCCCACTGTGTATGTTTAATAATTTTTCACTCCTTCCAGATTGTTCCCGTCAAGTGTGATTCCCAAGATCCTAATCAGCCTCCCTCCCCATTAATATTATACAATAAAAGTGATCTGCAATTTCAAAATATGCTTGGGCATATTATTAGGCCACTGACCTCCAAAGAACTAGGTAAATAGTTTCTAAAAAAAGAAATATTACTTATATGTTTTTTGCTAGCTCTATAATGCAAAGTAAAAATTGAATTTCTGAATTAGTACATACTTATGAAATAAAACATACATGTATTTATTTATGTATTTATTTATTTATCAATTCATTAAAGCACTTCTGACTTAACGTATGCTAAATTAATGAAAACATACATCCACACAATATGCAAATCAGGTTCAAAAGTCTCCAGTCATAAGTCAAGTTGCTAGTGTTTAGTCTTTGCTAACGCTCCTTTAAAGAGAAAAAACTTGTAAATCTTGTTTTAAAACAGTAGATAAAGGTTTCATTGAATTTTCTGTGCTTTATTAAACATACAGCAGTACACAATTAGGAGAATGTACCGTACAGCCACTTTTGTAACAGAAAATCAGTACTCAGTTTGGTCTGTTGATACATTTTTCAGTTTCTCAAATTGCATCGATATGGCCAGAGGATAAAATAATGTAGTAGTGAAACAGTTAATTGCCACAAAGTCATTAACTCAAATGGATTCTGAGATATGAGGCTTAGACACAGGTGGTGGTGGCAGCTTTGAAAAACAATTGACACAAAATGGTTAATGTTTCTTGTGTGATACCCATGACCAAACTTGACTTAAAGAATCATAGAATATTAGTACGAAGCCAATAGCTCAAAGCCTATGATTTGGTCACATCACCAAAATGTCAGTTGTCAGGAGGATGGTACTCACTTGTGTAGTTACCAAAGAACCGATTACTGGGGCTGGAACAGCAGATGTGTTCCTGCTTTTTTCCACAACAATAAAAAAGTTGACATTATAGATGTAGTTCATTTTAGCAGTTTATTATATTTCATTTGCATTTAGCACAACACAATAAAATATAGTAAAAATGGAATTACAGAACATAGTTTCTATTAAACATTTGTTCTGGTACTATCCCCCACAAGATTCAGAAACTAATTATTTCATGTCTATTTTACAAAAAATTACAAACCAATGTCATGCGAGTTAAAACAAAACCTTGCCAACCACACAACGAGCCAGTGAATTCTGGAGAAACACTTTTTGAACCACAGACATTCACTCTCCAGTTTTTATACAAACTTGGCACGTAAAAAGCTTACTTTTGTACTATAGCGGTCAATAACATGCAGTGAGATGTACAATTGAAGTTAAAAATCTGAACCCATGTTAGAATCAGTGTCAAAATGTTTCATGGTTTAATCTAATTATATAATGTGTGTAAGGCGTTAATGGAGTGAAGTAATAATACATGGCATAAAAAGACAAAAAATACTTAAGCTCACCAGGTCCCCAAGTCTTGAGGGGACCCTAAACTACCTTTCATTTACAGCTCATTCAACCTTTCAGAGGTCTTTGAAGTAACAACCTCTCACACTCCAGTGATCTTTATATATATAATATATATATATATATATATATATATATATATATATATATATATATATATATATATATATATATATATATATATAGTGGAGTATAAGAATAACATTTTAAGTTTATGACAAACTGTGTCCCTAACACTTCCCACCTCTTTACCATTATTTTGTAAGCAACATTATTTTATCTAACCGAGATAGAATATTTATACAACTAGGAGCCAAAAGGGTGCAGAGGTCTTAAGTCTAGATGTCTGCCTCTTAAATATTGCTGGGTTACAGATATACAAGGACACATTCCTGTTCGTAAGAGGTAAAGGCAGTTGCAATTAGGCTGTCATCTTTCATTATAAATAACAAAGTTAAATCAAACCTTCATTTCCTCATTTAACACATGGCATTCATTGTAGCTTACTAATACTTTTTTTTTTTTTTTTTTTGTCATCTGGAGTTAATGTTCACAGACTAAGTAACAAAAACAATTTAGAAAGGCAACTTCCACAAGTCAAACTTTGCAGGTCCCAGACTCTACTCTGCTATCTGTCTCTGTTGAAATATTCCATATTTATTTTGGAAATTTTAAACAAACTGCAGTTATGTCTGCCTAAATTGGCATAAATCATATCGGCATATTTATCATTATAATACTAAGTAGTCAAAGACACTGCATGTTTTTTCTAAATTTTAGTACAGTACCAATATCAAGGTACCTGCTGTGTGTTCAGGTTTCCATGAATCGGCATAATTATAACACTTACTATGTTGGCAGATTGGCGGCTACAAATATATGTTGTTATTGCATATTCTTTCCTGTGGGTCTAAGAATATAATAATAAAAAAAGAAAAGAAATGACAAGTACAACACTTTTTTAAAAAGCAAAAAGTAAATCCACGCAGCACCCTGTTTAACAAAGTTCTACCCATTGGCTGCATATTTAAAAATCTTCCACGCCTGTGAAATTAAAATTCATATGTATTCTACCTGCTTTAACCCTCCCACTAGGATGATTGTCCCCTCTCAGTGGGAGATCTGGTCATGAGAAATGAGAGAATATGCCCTATGCCCATTGAAAACATTCAGACCTAGGTTTAAAGCAACTCAAGCATAACCAGTAATATCCCAGCATGCTCACTGATAAACTGACATTTATAACCGTAAACCCACCAATAATCTACCAACATGCCCCTACAGCAGGTGGCTAACCTATACAGTGAATGCTAAATAAGTCACTTGTAGTTCAAACCTAAATTGCAATGGGAATCATTATATACACACATTTAAAGTGTGTTGATAACTATACAACAAGGACACAGCAGCAGGCCATTTGATGAAGGCTTTGCACCCTTCACTGTGTGAATAAAAAAAAACATTTAAAAAAAAAAAAAAAAACTTTATTTTAAAAATGAATCATGTAAAGAATATTTTATAGAAATAATCCACATTTCCAGAGTGTGTACCTATGACAGGGTAGATGAATTCCTATGCTCCCCCCACCAGCAGGGGGAGCATGAGGGACCTGTCCATGCAGCAGGCACTGGCAACTACAGGGTTAGTATTTCATAGGAGTTGGACTGCTAGGAGGCTGGTGGAGGGGAACGAGGTACACCTGGTTCCAAGCCCAGGTAATCAGGTACGGGGCAGAGCCAAGATGTACAAAAGGGGCAGCCTCTCCACCGGTCGGGGCAGTGTTCCTGGGACCGGGGAAGTGAAACAATACATGTCCTCAGTGCAAAGGTAAACTCTCAGTACCTATGGTGGTAAGCTTTCAATACCTAAGCAATACTTCTGGTGCAGCAGAAATACCCCGTCCTGCAAATGAACAGCAATTCTGTTAAATTATGTGCTTTGCTACATATGTTTGCTTCTCATTTGTTGGATTTTGTGTAAATAGTTGGATTTTATTGAAAATATTGAACTCTAAGGCCTTCCATAATACCATATAACAAATACTAGTTCTCGAGAACCATCTCCCTATATGAATATCTGCAAATCTTGGTAAACTGACAGCCAGGCAGGCAAACAAAGGTTATGGAACAAAAGGTATTTATAAATAAATAAATAAATTAGTTGACAACTGTAATTGATTTATAATTGGGAAATGAATTCAAAACTACCTGAACAATGAGAATTTCGAGCATTACTGTCCCAAAAAATAAGCAGTCAAACTATACATGATATCAGATTCTAAGTGAAATTAATAAGATTTTCTGCTAGCAGATTTATTAATGTGTAGTACGATGATGACCCATATTTACTTGCATTATGTGCAACATTTACAAATTGCCTGAGCACTATAGGCTGTCAACCTAATGTAGCTGAAGATAATTTGGCCTTTCAGTAAACTGCGAATTACAATATAATCTCATAAGCCTACCTGTCATATGCCCAAAGGCTTCAATTTTACTTTTATTTATCTTTTAGATCTGTGTTTCAAAGCAATATATATATATATTACATTTTTCTCAGAATGTAAATCTCAGGATTTTATCAACAATACACTTTACAGCAAATCAAATGGATATGCTTGGACAAACAATCCAATACTCAAGGTTAAAAAATATACAGATAATAAATTGCTAGTGTGTCATGTTCAATTTTTACAACTGCATTATGCAGCAATAACCATAACAGGATTTAAATTGTTATCAGAACTCTAAACAATCCACCATGCTTCAAGCAGGTATCCTGCCTGAGTAATTCATACAAAGGAAACAACCATCACATTTTCCACTGTACCCCTGCAATAGTGTATATCAGTAAACTTTATGTATTTGGACAATTCATTGAATAAATTACTTCCATCCTGGCTGCTGTTGCCACTTCTGTTAAGAGTCATAGCAGTTTTAATTGTCTTTGTGTCTGCACTCGTCTTGTGTTACTCTGACTCCTTCCTGGCCCAGCATCTCAAGAACCAAAATAAATTACATTCAAAGAAAAATGCGGTTTGGTTTTTGCCGTTTGAAATCAGAGTATCATCGTAGAACCAGAGTAGAGTACAGAGAGAATACAATCTAGGTCTGTAGTTTTACAACATGTAGTGTGCTTTATTTAATGCTATGATCTGGAACAATATGATGTGTGACAGTGTAGTTTTTCAAACAATTAAAAAATATTTACTTTCCTAAGGTTTACAGCCACTATAGGCAAAATGAAAGATAGTTCATATATATATAAAATAAGTATTTTAAATACTCTATATTGAATGGTCAAAGGGGTGTTGATATTACAGCATATCACCGTAGGTTGGCACTTCTTTTCAAAAAGGGTCAAATCACTGATAAATACCCATATGCCAGCCAGTAGAATTTAGAGAAAGAAAAAAAAAATGGCAGAAATATTGGAATTTGTAATAAACATGACCGACGAGATTTAGGTAGATTTTGACTTTTGGGGAAACCGAAGTGTACAAGAGATATTAAATGTCTGAATCGGACACCAATAATTAATTATTAGTGAAAAGGGGCAAAAGTATTCAAATCAATTCAATATTCGAGCTATTCTGATCACTCTTCTGCTTCTCCCTGAACTACAGCGTTTCCCTATTCCATTCAGAAAATAAAAGTTTTTAAAATCTGAAATTTTCAGTTTTTTTTAAAAAAGATTTGGGTCGCTCTTAAAAGAGCCTTTGGTGGTTAAATGGATGTTTTGTTGCCACTGCCTCTCTGTCCGTTCTTCTCTGGTCAGTTGCATCTCCTGTCTGCCACCACAGGTCCCACCTCCTGTGCATCTGTGTGATCTGATGCAGAATATTTATAAATGCATCTCAATTCCTGCTGTACTTTTCTCCACATAAATGTGTCCAGGTACGATGGTATCATCTCTTCTGCTATGCCCTGTATTGTTTTTTATTGTTTTTTAACACTGGTCCCGTAGTTCTCCATGTTGTCCAGCCGTAAACTGCAAAGTATTCCATAATGCAAACTGGGTATTCCATAATGCAAATAACATCTTTCTTGCCACTGTGAAGCAGTAGCACACATCTGGTATGGATAGCTCGTGTCACTACCATGATAACAAAGGATGACTTATATAAAAAAAAAAATTGAACAAAATAAAAAACATAGCACTGTCACCTGATACTGTTGCATATACAGTGCCTTGAAAAAGTATTCAGACCCCTGACCAATTCTCTCATATTAATGAATTACAAATGGTACATTGATATTTTGTTCTGTTTGATTTTTTTTTTTTAAAAACACTGAAACTCAAACTCAATTATTGTAAGGTGACATTGGTTTTATGTTGGGAAATATTTTTAAGAAAAATAAAAAACTGAAATATCTTGCTTGCGTAAGTATTCAACCCCTGTGCTGTGGAAGCTCCTAGTTTGCACAGATGAAAGAAATTGCCCTAACGAGGGCACAATTACCTTACCATTGGCCTCCACCTGTGAACCATTAAAGTTGCTGTCACATTTTCTGGATAAAAACCCCACTGTTGAAGGATCTTTGGTAAGGCTGTGAATCTGAAAGAAAATGAAGACCAAAGAGCATTCTACAGAAGTTAGAGATAAAGTAATACAAATGCATAGATTAGGGAAAGGGTACAAAATAATATCCAAGTGTTTGGATATCCCAGTGAGCACAGTTGGATCAATAATCAGGAAGTGGAAGCTGCATCACACCACCCAGGCACTGCCAAGAAAAGGCCGTCCCTCAAAACTCAGTGCTCAAACAAGAAGGAGACTTGTGAGAGAAGCCACAGATATGCCAACGATCACTTTGAAGGAGCTACAGAGTTCAGTGGCTGGGAGTGGAGTAATGGTGCACCAGTCAACCATATCAAGTGCTCTGCATAACACTGGCCTGTATGGGAGGATGGCAAGAAAGAAGCTGTTACTCAAAAAGTAACATCTGAAAGCACGCCTGGAGTTTGCCAGAAAGCATAAGAGTGACCCAGCTGCGATGTGGGAAAAGGTTTTGTTGTCAGATGAGACCAAGATAGAGTATTTTGGCCAAAACTCAAAGCGCTATGTGCGCCGCAAACCTAACACTGCCCATGCCTCAAGACATACCATCCCTACAGTGAAGTATGGTCATGGCAGCATCATGCTCTGGGGATTGCTTCTCATCAGCAGGGACTGGGCAACTTGTTACAATTGAAGGAAGAATGGATGGAGCAAAATACAGGAAAAAACTGCAAGAGAATCTGCTTCAGTCCGTTAAAAAACTGAAGCTTGGGAGGAAATTCACTTTTCAGCAGGACAATGATCCCAAGCACAAGGCCAAAGCAACATTGGAGTGGCTCAAGAACAAAAAGTCAAAGTCCTGATCTCAATCTTATTGAGAATCTTTGGCACTATTTGAAAATTGCGGTCCACAAGCGTCGTCCAAACAATCTAAACAACCTGGAGCAAATCTGCCAAGAAGAATGGGCCAACATCACTCTGACACTGTGTGCAAAGCTGGTACGTACTTACCCCAAAAGACTTAAAGCTGTTATTGCAGCGAAAGGTGGCTCTACCAAATATTAATGTGTGGGGGTTGAGTACTTATGCAAGCAAGATATTTCAGTTTTTTATTTTTCCCAATATAAAACTAATGTCACCTTACAATAATTGAGTTTGAATTTAAGTTTTTTAAAATAAAATATCAAATAGAACGGAATTTCAATGTACCATTTGTAATTCAGTAATATGAGAGAATTGGTCAGGGGTCTGAATACTTTTGCAAGGCACTGTATATGCAGACACACACACACACACACACACATATATATATATATATATATATATATATATATATATATATATATATATATATATATATATATATATATAAAAACATTAAAATAAACTTATCACTATTAGAACACATATTTTAGAAAAAAATAAGGTCTAAATGATGGACATTTACGAAATGTCTTTTGTTTCTTTTTAATCACTCGATCATTCATCCTTGACCATGACATGCTTGAGTGACTATGACTGAAGCATATGCACTTAACCACCTAATTATTTAGAGAGTTGATTGAACACCGAATATGTAGTGATTTCAGCTGTTGAATTGCAAGCTTGAATAAAAGCAATAAAGAAAATCACAGAAAAAAAAATAACAATATGCCACGTCTGTCAAGAGAGCAGCAATCATGCAATTGGCACATTGGAGGCTGGACTAGGGCAGCGTACTGTGGCTCGCCGTCTTGGGTTCTCACAGCCGGCAATTTCAAACCTGGTGAGATGGTACAACACAGGCACACTCTGTCAATGACAGGCCATGAACTGGGAGACCAAGAGTCAAACATCTCCCCAAGATCGACAGATCATTTTGCAGCATCTTCATGATGTAAATTGTTAAATCAGCACAATAAAAAGTCACTGCACCTGCTCTAAAACAGTTTGTCATTTTTTGATATAAGTGATGAGTTTCTTTTGATGCTCAGTATATATATATATATATATATATATATATATATATATATATATATAAAACGAGTTCTTAGCCCCTTTAAAAATTGACCCAGACACAAGATTTGATGTGTTTTAATAGCAGCTGTTTAATTATTTACAGAAAACAAGAATCAAATAAACAAAACCAAAACAAACACCTAACTCCAGTTCGGAGTGCTAACTAAAACTTTGATGCAGGTCCCTGACTAATGTGCAGGACAGCTAGACTGTTTACCTGCCAAACATAACACTCTTTTAACCAAACAAATGAACCAAAAACACACAGTACCCTTCTTCATAACAGTTGAAAACACCATCAACCTGGCCCTCCACACAGCAGCAGCCTGAGCAGACTGCCTGCTCTCTTTAAATACCTTGCACCTGGCTCTAAATTTACAATGTTAGCCAGATGCAGGTGATAATCAACAACAAAATAACAATTATCCAAACAATTAACACCTGTCTTTAGGCAGGGAGGAATTTAACCCTCTCCCTGCTCACATATATATATATATATATATATATATATATATATATATATATATATATATATAGACCCCAGAGAGAGATGTACCCTACTTAGCTCAATCCAGATGGTTGTCATGCTGATGCGCTGTGGAGACAAAATGAGCTGATCCCTGGAGCCAGCATTACACTTCAGAAATCAACACCAGACAGAAGGATATCTACATCATCAGATGGAAAACAACGCAAATGGATGGCGATGCAGATGGATCACATTAGTTTACTGCAAATCTATGTCTTAGTTGGTGCTTATCTTGGCGAGAGCCGAGTTCAAATCAGCATTAAGTTCAACATCTACTCTCATGTAATGGAAATCATTTTTTTTTTATATACACATACACTTTAACCAATTTTTTGCTTTTTAAAAATATCCTGCACTAAATTAGAGTACAGTATAGTAATCCATGTATTAAAAATCAGCGACAAAAGACGTGACTATCCGAGTACACAAACAACAACATGACTGACAGCCGAGAAAAGACAACAAAGACATCAGTTTGAATACACAAGCAGCAACATGACTTAATGCTGAGAAAAGACAACAATGTCATTCTTCTCACAAACAGTACCAGCTTGGGCAGATTGGAAATGCTGTTCTGACCCACCCACACTCATCATCATAAATGATAGGGCACGTTTGTGTCATGTGGGAAGTTTAACTGCAGAAACTGGGTCGCAAACATGCCTTCGTGGCACACTTTTACCCAATTATCAATTAAATCAGCAAGTTATAAAGGTATGTGGGCATTCATTTTACAGCAAAAGTTAAAAATATTGTGTTGATTAAAAAAAAAAACATTATAGTTTGAATAGATTTCAGTTAAAACCAAATCAGATGTTGCAACAAATTGTAAGTCTAAACCATGAATAAAATTAAATTAACAGTGTGCACAGCTTTCCTTCTAACTATGGAGTGTAGCTGAATTCATGAGCTCTATGTCGAGTATTTGGGATTCGCAGGTCTGCCATCTTCGGTTTCTTAATATATAAATATATAGCACACTAAAAAACAAAATTTTTTAATTATATATATACAGCTCTGGAAAAAATTAAGAGACCACTGCAAAATTATCAGTTTCTCTGGTTTTACTATTTATAGGTATGTGTTTGGGTAAAATGAACATTTTTGTTTTATTCTATAAACTACTGACAACATTTCTCCCAAATTCCAAATAAAAATATTGTCATTTAGAGCATTTATTTGCAGAAAATGACAACTGGTCAAAATAACAAAAAAATATGCAATGTTGTCAGACCTCGATTAATGCAAAGAAAATAAGTTCATATTCATTTTTAAACAACACAATACTAATGTTTTAACTTAGGAAGAGTTCAGAAATTAATTATTTGGTGGAATAACCCTGATTTTCAAGCACAGCTTTCATGCGTCTTGGCATGCTCTCCACCAGTCTTTCACATTGATGTTGGCACTCCTGGCACAAAAATTCAAGCAGCTCGGCTTTGTTTGATGGCTTGTGACCATCCATCTTCCTCTTGATCACATTCCAGAGGTATTCAATGGGGTTCAGGTCTGAAGATTGGGTTGGCCATGACAGGGTCTTGATCTGGTGGTCCTCCATCCACACCTTGATTGACCTGGCTGTGTGGCATGGAGCATTGTCCTGCTGGAAAACCAATCAGAGTTGGGGAACATTGTCAGAGCAGAAGGAAGCAAGTTTTCTTGCAGGACAACCTTGTACTTGGCTTGATTCATGCCAAAACTGCCCGATTCCAGCCTTGCCGAAGCACCCCCAGATGAGTCCAATTTTCAGCTTTGCACAACACCTGGTCATCTAATGGTTAGACGGAGACATGGAGAGGCCTACAAGCCACAGTGTCTCGCACCCACTGTGAAATGTGGTGGAGGATCGGTGATGATCTGGGGGTGCTTCAAAATGAATATTAACTTATTTTCTTTGCATTATTCAAGGTCTGACAACAGTACATCTTTTTTGTTATTTTGACCAGTTGTCATTTTCTGCAAATAAATGCTCTAAATGACAATATTTTTATTTGGAATTTGGGAGAAATGTTGTCAGTAGTTTATAGAATAAAACAAAAATGTTCATTTTACCCAAACACATACCTATAAATAGTAAAACCAGAGAAACTGATAATTTTGCAGTGGTCTCTTAATTTTTTCCAGAGCTATATATATATATATATATATATATATATATATATATATATATATATATATATATATATATATATATATATATATATACACTCTAACTAGTAATATTTGCTATTTCATGATGTCTTGCACAAACAGTATTGGAACTAAGACTAAGCAGCAATACCCCTTTCATTTGAGCTTCATATCAGTATTTATAAGGCATTAAAAATGACTTCTGGGTATCAGATAACCAATTATTCATTACCCAAGATGCAGTACTAAATGAGAACTGCTATGATTTACTTGCAACCTTTCTTTTTTATTAAAACACTTTGTCTTATTGTTTTATTGATTTACAATCCGTCCAACTTTTTTGGCATCTGAAAACAATCAAGGCGCAGAGCGGCAGAATGTTTAGACATTAATCGTTAAAAGACAGTATTTTATTCCAGGCCAGGGGTTTGCTGCACCAGCTGCTAAGCATTCTGGTAAAGGGAATGATTTATGGCCTTGTAGCAATAACGATGAGCCAGAGTCATTAACATATCGACAGGCCCAAAGATGGATTATCGACATTGATTATTTCATGGCCTGTTCATACCCATTTGTAAAAAAAAAAAAAAAGGAAAAGGAAGAAGATGGTCTCACTCTGGCTGAAATGGTTTACAAGCAGGCAAGGTAGGATCTTAGTATTAGAATCTTGGTTGCACAGACCATTTTTCACTTCTAGTAACTATATCCCCATGGCATAGAGAGAGACAGCAAAATAAGTCTTCATTCTTTACCAGGCCCTTAATTTCTCATCATGGACATGTCAGCTTTGAAAATTAATGACTGTAAGCATTCAGCTGATGCTTGTTGCTATGAAGATCTACGCAAAAGAGAAAAGATCCTAAGCAAGTGCATGATATATAGCATTCTCTTTATTACCATAATAAAACTTACTGACATTTCAATACTTTTGCAAATATCATTATAGTATCAATCTTCTGAATAAGGTCGAAATTAAGTTGTAAATTAAAAAGAAAGTGTACTTTGGAATATAATGTAATGTGTCACTATGAAAAACTGGTCTTCTTTAGTTCAGAATGGAGAACATAGTGTTTGTCTGTCTCTAGATTGTGAGGCCCCTATCCCAAGAAAGACATGTTTACAAGTAAAAGGAACTGCACACTATATTTAATAACATGTATAAATCTAAAGGAAGATACTACCTAGACCCCATTATCAAAGATGCATACTGGTTTCATATTTGCTTTGTGGATAGTTGTTGTTGAGCTGAAAAAAAAATTCTGCACCGCCACCCCATGCCTAAAAAAAAAAAAAAAACATGAGACAAAGAAAAGTAAAGTGACTTGGACTCATGTTTGTAAGATTTCACAGCTAATCACACACAAGACTGATTCACTGCTCACCTCGCTGTGCTCACTCATTTTTCATATCATACTTTTCAGTGCCCCTGTCAGCCAGCATCTCCAAGGTCAACTGAAGGAAATGATAGCACACACTACAACAAGATTTATTATAAACGGACTCTTTTCCCTCTGTTTAGCGTACAAAGCGATTGGGAGTGCTCCTCTGAACCCACAACGTTTACTGCATACATTAAGAGGGGTCTGGTATCTTTAGACTGTAATCATATGGAATACACACTGTATACTGTACAGTGATGCCAATTAAAGTTCTCCACCTGATAGGTGTTATGTGACTGTTTTTTTAGTTTTTTGATAATTACTGCAATGTTCAGTTCTCGGCTATGTCCAGATTGGGTACAACTGCATATAGGCTTGCTCTCGTGTCTATGTCAACTAAACCCCACGACCAGCTGGCCTTTGTGTGTCCTTCGCAGCCAACAAGAAGTGCTGCGTGGATGTGTGCTCCAACATGCAACAGGGTGTTGCCCTGCCTCTTGAACAATAAAGGCCAGGGTCTTAAATTGCTTCCGTCACCAGCACTGAGTAATCAGCATAATTCTAATCTGCGTTCCTGAGGCCAATGGTATTAGTCTTAATCTTCTCGTCCCCTGCCCTGTTCATGACATATAATATAGAACAGGTATAATAGTAATGAAAATTATTTCCTGCAGGCTTGGAAGTTGACTTGTTTTTCCCCTTCCCTACACTACATGGTACATCCAATGGAAGCAAGGTATTTGCTTAGGTCAAAATTTAGCCATTAGTACCTACAGTACAGTGCCATAAACGTGTTGGTTACCCTAAGGCAGAGCTTTAACCCTGTGACCTTTCGTACTGAAGAATATGTACTAACTGCTTACACTCTATAGTCCAGTTTAAATTACCATTTATATGGTATGCCAGAAAACAAGGCATTCTGCATCATTCACTGGCCTCCTGCTAAACAACAAGGGAATAACTAAATAACAACAATTGCCACCAATGAGGTTTCCAGAGCATCCCGATTTCTGCAATTTTTCAATGACACAGTAAGTAGCACACAACAACAGACCATGGTGTTGAGACGAATGTGATGCAGGCCGTGGTTGCAGAGGTATTCCATTCTACAGTTAATATAGTCTGACTTTTTAATAACCCTATATATAGACAGGACTAAAATCATAATAACATTAAATACTGCCTGAATTTGATCATATGTGTCTATGTACTACTCAGAACTATAGATCACATTCATAAGGACAATTTTATTTATGTTGTGTATTAAAATATCCTCCAATGTACTGTATCTGTAAAATGTGATCATTTCAGTCTACAGGTAACAAGAGGTTTCACTTAAAATAAACGGTCAAAATACAATAAAGATTTCAGAGTAATATAGAAAAGTGTAAACAAAGGGTAAGAATAAATCGGTCCCTAACTAATACACTTCAGCAAACAGGGTGACCTTAGAGACATGGCAAAATTAAGTCTCAATTTTTATATATATATATATATATATATATATATATGTGTGTGTGTGTGTGTGTGTGTGTGTGTGTGTGTGTGTATAAAAAAAAAAAAAACTGTGTATGCCTAAAAACTGCTTGAAATGTAGTGGCGGTCTTTTAAAGACCACAGAGAATCATTCTTGTCTTTAGTGAAAAGATATTACCATGAACGAAAAAACATAAAGCACATAGTTCTGACTCAAGTGACTATAAGTATATATAGACAACAATAATACAACAGTATCTAAAATCAGCTAGCTCTTGCCTGTTGTCAGAAACATTCATATACGTTGGGCGAATCTGTACAGAAGCAAACAGTCCTCCTGTCCTCAGTTAGCAGTAAGTAAATTGCTGTGGGATTTGTGTGCCGGAATACTTTAGCAGGTAATTCCTCTCTGTCTTTCATTCTGTTTGTCTGTGTTAAATTCCCCTTCTGCCCTCATCCATTCTCACATCCAGTTCCCAGCTTTGTCCATCCATCAATCCTCACACTTTGTCAGTGCTGACTTCATCCTGGCTCCTGCAATCACATCCAAGCACTGCTGCTGCCACTGGGGATCTTTCTGCCTCCCAACTGCATCTCCCTGGTCTGCTGACTGAGGCCCTGACGCTTGTCGTTTTCTATTGCACAGGCAAGCAAAAACAGTAATGCTGGACCTCATTGCTCCATACTGCTTTTCACCTTTCTTGGAGACAGAGAGAGAGAGAGAGAGAGAGAGAGAGAGAGAGAGAGAGAGAGAGAGAGACTGATTGCTGAATTTTCAAAAACAATTCGCACTCTAGTCAGGCTGCAACTCAATTTGTCTTCTCTCTCCCACACATCAATAGAAATCACAGGGAGAAAATGTATCACTAATTAAGGGTTGATAAGCTCTATGTCAAGTGCAGTTTGGGAAGAAAGCACACAACCCTGCATGGACTCTTTGTGCTAACTGCAGTTACAAACTGAGAGCTGCCTACTGGTAAATTCTAACTCACAATGTTAGCCTGATGGGTACAGTGATGAAATAGAATTTTGAACAGCAAGATATTAAAAATGCTGAGAAAATCTTTCAGGTTCACTTTCAAAATATATAAACACAAGCATTCTTCTCACTACAAAGGATGTCAAACAAATGGGTGCTTTTATAAAGATATCTCATTGTGTTTCAGCTACACGTCATAATTGCTATATTATCCAACTGTATGCTAGTTCCACATGTAGCCAGCCATATTGCAGTGGGTATGTGTGACATATGTATGTGTACACATCAAGAAATGTATTAGGCTTGTATTTATGTTATTGCTGGTTTTTTTGAGCGAGATACAAATGATTAGCACTTAAAAGTACACAATAGTTATTTACTAAAGAAGATAAGTTGATTACCCCCCAAAATTAATGATATGCAAAAATGATAGTCATGTACCCATAATCAGCTACTGTAATGACACGGAGTGCCTTTTCCCAGGTTTTTTCTGGTGCATACAGGACATATTTTTCAAAAAAATATTATAATAGTTGCATTAATATGTATCTTTCTGTTATCCAAAACCAGTATTTACAGCAGACCTGACAGTAACTGAAAACATGTTTGCTGGCATGAATATGTAATGTTACAGCTTCACATTGTTATGCACATTTATTGAATCAATTTTAGCCTGTCATTTTCCATATTGACCATTTTTGGCTTGGATGTTAGACTAGTCATCTGCTGTTTATGTATTTATTTATTTTAACTGCACAGTATACAAAGTGCTTTTGCTTTTATTTGCAACCTGATGATAGGATCAAGCCGAAAGCAATATGAAGGAAAAGTCCTGATCATTTCCATTTGCAGCAGAATGAGATTAAACCAATTAAGGTTGTGGAGTGGTAGAAATCAATCACTCCAAATCCCAACAAGTGTCCACCATGACTGATAATGTTTTTATGCAAATGGCATACCTGCCGTGTATTTAAAAAAAAAAAATAAAAAAAAATTGTTTCAGTCACAACAGGCTTTGACAGGGAGCTGAATATAGGTGCTTAGTGGGCAGATGTTTAGACTTTACAAAAACACAGAT